>NC_048299.1:150945661-151199676 GCF_013100865.1 Trachemys scripta elegans
AAAAAAAGCCTTTCTGTCAGGAAGCAACTTTGGAGAGGCTGGAACATGAGCACCCAACCACCAAAGATCATGCGCTCACTGAGCGCAAGAGCTAACTGCCCCCAGCAGCAGAGGCTCTGTTTAAGCCTAGACAGCATGTTAATCACTCCAAGGATCTTGGCTGCTCCCTTCTGGGCCCTCTGGCTTGTTGGCTAGTGCCATGCTTTCATTGTGAGATGCTAGGGGAGGTTTTTTGGACTGAGAGAGAGAACCCGCTTGCGCCGCAGAGCCTCCATCAGATTAGGGCAGCTGAAATAGCTGCGCTGGCTTAGCGCAGTAGCAAAACTCCCTTTGGTCGGCCCTCTCCAGCCAGGGATTGCTGGACTTTGTATCAGAGAGGGAGGAATTGGCACTGGAGGCTGGTGACCCCTGAAAGCGGGTGTGCAAAGTGGACGCACACAAGGCAGGTGGAGACTGTTGCCATGTGGCCACATTAAGCACAGCTAATATTATGTCTGATTCTGAATGGGGTAGGCCCGGGGCTCCCCTGGCATGCCCTGAGAAGTGGCCATTGAGATTTGGACAAGAAGGCAATGGGGCACAAGGAAAAGTTCAGGGAGGACTGGGCAGCTCAGGGGGTGTTGCTAGGAGCCTGCCACCTCTAGGCCTATCGACTGTATCAAGCCCCAGCCTCTGGTGCACAACCAAATGTCATTACTGTGTGACAGCCGCATGGTGGCATCTGTGAAATGAGGTCGATGGTTAGAGTCCAGCTCTTAGGACTATCACCCCTCTATTGCCATTGGCACAAAGTGGGCCCCCTCATTAACAATCCCACAGAGAGAATAGGGCATAGAGACCCCCACTCCAAGGATCCCTCCAGGCACAGTCTACATGGAGGCTAAGCCACGGGTAGGGGACGCTTGTCCAGACACTGCCCAGGCTGTCCCTGTTTGGGCGCCTGCGGTCTCCCTGCCTGTCGTCGGCACGAAATCTACTTTTAAATGCCCAATTTGTTTGCAAAGTAGTTCAAAGGGAAAACCTTATTCAAGGAAGCAGGCATCGGACAGAGACTATTTCATTGTTACCTAGAGTCTCATCTCCGTAGGATCTTACACAGTGTTATAGCAGTGCTAGCACTTCATGGGATATCATGTGATATTTTTGTCTCCTTACAAGCAGCATAAACAACTGGCTTTGTCATGTTTAGCTATGTAGCTCTCATGCCTTCGTTGACTGTGTGCTGACCTTGAAGGGCTATCCAGTCTGCAGAGACAGGGAACTGTTTTGTGTTCAATTCAGCACAGACTGTCACAGAGAAGTGCGAGTGACACATACTGTGCTCTTCCTTGGAGACTTGGCTTTTGTTCTTTCTTGTTTTGCTGTTCTCTCAATCTGAAATGAAGGGGTTTGTGACTGCAGGAGTCTGCTTGCCCTTTGCATATGGAAAAACGTAACAGTCCTGTGATGCACAGGTACCTGTGTCCCATATACTTATTATGATTATTTAGATTGTGATAGCAAAATATGCTAGGTGCTTTGCAAACACAAAGCAGATAGTCTTTGCCCCAGAGCTTGTGCAGTCTAAATATTAAACACCCATACATATATACACACAGCTGTCCTGTATACTTCCCAAGGGAAAGGAATTTAGTTTAGTCTCAATTTTCTTTTGCACAGAATGAGGCTACAGTACTTTAAAATAACTGAATTCGGCAGGATTTGATGTTTCTCCAAGAATCCTCCGGAAATCTGCTGCTGGAAAAGCAAGCTAATCTTAAAGCAACATGCACAAGTTCTCCACTGAAAGAATCATAGAAACTAGAGACAAAAAAGACCTTCTACATCCCATCCAATCCATCCTCCACCCAGTTCAAGATCATTCCATACACTACGTTCTCTAGATCTCTGCTCACTAGTTTTAAATGCTCCCATTGGTGTAATAATTTGCCCCCTTCTCTAGAAGCTTTGATCAAGAGAGCTCTAAATGCTTCTCAAACATTTAAACCTCACAACATTCCAGCCTCCTTCCCAGGGGATTAAAAAGACAACTTCATTATCAACAAAATGCAGCCAGCTCTGGGGTGGAACGTGAAAGCTCCTTAAAAGCTCACGGCAATGTTACCCAGCAGTGTAGAACAGGAAGTGAAGATGAGTCCCTTATCCAAGTGAAAAGGCAGAGGAATTGAAGTAGGCAGGATGTATGTAATTATAGTAATTTGTCTGGGACACAGTGGTTGTTAGCGCACCTGTTCTTATGGAGAGTGCCACGGTATCTTTAATGACCACAAGGGATCTTGCCTCACGCAACAGATGATACCTTTGCCAGCCCAGCATCCCCTAGTGCCATGCTGAGGCATTGGTTCACTGCTGACTCAGAGGGAAGAGTTTCACCTACTGATTCACCAGCACCCGTCTATCCTGTCAGACCAACTCGGGTGTGGTTCAGTGGCTGGTGAGAAAAATAGGTGTCGCAAGCAGCCTGGTTAAGCAATGATACTTTTAGCACCTAAGCCACGACCGCCAGCTCCATCAAAGCCCCACCATGTCTCCAGCAGTCCCATGGGCCCAGGTAAATGGCAGCCACTGGTCAGCGCTAGTTTTAGAGTGGGTAAACTGAGGCCCCCATCCTTTTGTCTCTGTTCCTGTAGTATCTGTATTCTCTGTCTGCACTGAGTGCACCTAAGAAGGAACATTGGGTGTGACTCCCCGGTGCCCAGCGCCTCAGGTGGTCAGTTTATCCTGTGCAGTGTGTGTACAATGCTGCCTGAGGGGTTCACATTCCCTGGACACAAAAGCAAACGGCGACCCTAGGTGGGAGGCAGTGGAGAACCAGGGCTACACATGCTCTTCCAAACCAAACTCCCTTCACAGTCCTGCCTCAATAAGGGCATGCTGGCCTCCAGTCTGGGCACATGCCCCTCACAAATCCTCAGGTCTTGCTCCTCCTCTCCTGTCTCCTTTCCCTCAGGGTCCTCCTAGTTCCCAGCCACTTAACTCCCTATAAAGGCAATAATAATAATTATCCGATCACTGGGCACTACACCCATTGTATGGGGCGGGGGCGGGGGGTTACTTGTTCCAACCATGTTCTGTCCCAGGCCTTTGGGCACCTAGGGTATGTCTACACTACAAATTAGACACCTGCGGCTGGCCCATGCCAGCTAACTCAGGTTCAGCTCGGGCTGCAAGGCTGTTTAATTGCAATGTAGATGTTCAGGCTTGGGCTGCAGCCAGAGCTGTGAGACCCTCCCACCTCACAAGGTCCTAGAGCCCGGACTCCAGCCCTAGCCTGGAAGTCTACACTGCAGTGAAACAGTCTCACAGCCCGAGTCAGCTGGCATGGGCCAGCAGCGGGCTTTTAATTGCAGTGTAGACATTCCTGCAGTGTGCAGCCCACTCAGCTGGAGGGGCTCGCAGCGATACACAGCTGGGATTGGGAAGAACCTTGCACACAAAATGCTTCCCTTGAGAGACTCTCCACTCGGAGGGGGAGCACCAGGCCAGCAGGTCCGGCTGATTCAGGTGGAATAAAGCTCAGTAATAGTCTGCAGAAGAGAAGAGTGAGGGGGGATTTGATAGCTGCTTTCAACTACCTGAAAGGGGGTTCCAAAAAGGATGGATCAAGACTGTTCTCAGTGGTAGCAGATGACAGAACAAGGAGCAATGGTCTCAAGTTGCAGTGGGGGAGGTCTAGGTTGGCCATTAGGAAAAACTTTTTCACTAGGAGTGTGGTGAAGCATTGGAATGGGTTACATAGGGAGGTGGTGGAATCTCCTTCCTTAGAGGTTTTTAAGGCCTGGCTTGACAAAGCCCTGGCTGGGATGATTTAGTTGGTGTTGGTCCTGCTTTGAGTAGGGGGTTGGACTAGATGACCTCCTGAGGTCCCTTCCAACCCTGCTATTCTATGATTCTATGATAGGCTCATCTATAATTGCACCTGACACTGATATAAACTCCATCAGCCAAGGAGCCCAGCACATACACTGAGTTTCACAACACTGAGGTGAGGTTGCCGTCACCATCATCATCATTAATGAGATTCATGATTTGTCATCCCTATTTTACAAAGGGGAAGTGGAGGCCAGCGGGCTGGAGTCTGAGGAATGGTGGTGTACTCTAGGGGGCAGTAAGTGGTTGTAATGAATTCTGAGCAAGGTCTTGTCTACATGAGAAAGTTGCACCACTTTTATTCAAGATGTGATTTTTTAAAACTAATTTAGTTAACCCAATGCATATCCCTGCGTGAATGCTCTTAGTCTGATTTAAGAGGCTCTGATTTGGACTTAGCTTAACCGATTCCCAATCCAACTTAATCGAAACTAAAATAAAGCTGGTTTAATAAGAGCAACCTGACAGAGGTTTGCACCAGTTTAACTGATCTGGTTTTAAATCACACCTTAAGTTAAACTGGTGCAGCTTTCTCATCTAGACAAGCCTGATTGTAATTGACATGCTGAGGGTCCAGGAGAGAAGACTATAGTAGAAAATGTAAGAGGAGGGTGGAGGAACATGTAAATCAAAGCAGCTCCCTATGCATGTGAACAGCTGAGTTCTGCTCTCAGTCACATGGTGTAAATGTGCAGCAACTGTTGGATCTATGTAAATAGACAGGAGAACGGCCGTACCGGGTCAGACCAAAGGGCCATCTAGCCCAGCATCCTGTCTTCTGACAGTGGCCAATGGGAGGTGCCCCAGAGGGGAATGAACAGAACAGGTCATCAATCATTGTTGGCGTCAATGGAGTTATTCGAGATTTACCCCACTGAAACCGAAATCTGGTCCACATGCTCACTCCTTCTCCCAGTCATTTGGCATATAAGTTACGCCAACTAAGACTTTCACCCATTTACTGATGGTTAATTTATACCACTTCTGAATTTGTCCTGGGGAAGCTGTGCCCCAGCCAAGCGCACACAATGAGTTGGCTGCAGATTTAGGAGTAGAGCTCCCTTTTTACTGAAATGTCTGTAGAAAGCTCCTTTAACAGGCTACTTTGAATAAAATTTTCAAAATCACCTAAATCCCATTAGACTTGCAGTGAGACTTAGGCTCCTAAGAGCCAGATTTTCAAAGGTATTTAGGTGCCAAACACCCATGGAAGTTAGGCACCTAAATACATTTGAGGATCTGGGCCTAGATGCCCAAAGATGCAGATAAGTACCTAATGGGATTTTCAAAAACACCTAAGCAGGTTAAGCACCTAACTCCCCTTAGTTTCAATGGGAATAAGGCACCTAACCTGCTTAGATGCTTTAAAAAATCTCACTAGGTGACTTTCTGAATTTTTAGGTACCGAAATACCTCCAAAAATCTGGCCCAAACTCCCAGATATTTAAAGCTCTTTAGGGGTTGCTGTGTTCTCTTTCAAAAGGGAACACTTAGGAGTCTAATTCCACTGACAGTCAATGGAATTTAGACCCCCTCTAAGTGTTTAAACCCCCTTTGAAAATGAGATGTAGGCTCCTAAATCCATTAGGCATTGTGACACTGAGTGACACCTAAACAGCTTTAAAAATCCTCAGTCACTTTTGAAATTCCTAAATTCCTCGATCACTTTTAAAAATGGGACTAAGGCTTCTTGAAGTCACTTAAGTGCATTTGAAAATTCCCTTCTTTGTCTCAAAGATAAAAAAACATCAGCCTGCTTTAAAGTGACTTTTATCTGCTCTGTATCCAGCCTGTAACTCTGACGGGTTTGTGTTATTAAGTGCAACATTCAGTCCCTACTACACTCATTCCCCTAGATTAAAAATTTTGCAAAGGGCCAAACACAGACTTGATTTATGTTTATTTTATTTAGCTAATAACCTTCAGCATCTCCTTCTGTGGGGCATCAGGGTGCATCAGACAAACATTAATTTGAATTATAACTATGCCTGATATTTATTTTTTAATATATTTTTATGGTAGTTTTCAACATTTATAACAATCCAGAGGAAAGGAACAGCCGTATTAAGAAGATGCTGTTACTACCCTAATAATCATCAAATCAATCAGGGTAAATTGTCGAATGTGCTGAAGGTGAGCATCTCTTTAAAGCTTACAACCAACCTGCAGTCACGCAAGCTCTGGCTGTAATCTCAGCTAGTGACTGGAAGCAAAATAAGGAAAGAGCTGGTCAGTGCTTGGAAGAACCTGTGGGGTCTCTGGGATGTGGTGTTGGCGATTCAGGAATCATTGCAATTCCCTTTGGAGCAAATGCTGAATCCAGTGCCCCAGCAATTGTGCTGTGCTGCTACAGGTGCTGTCAACATCCAGGCCCTGACCCACTCATCAAAGATCCCCCGGCTCATTTCACAAGAGACCTAGCGTACTGGCCAAATTCCAACTTAGCAATTGCGTCCTGTCTTCCTTACTTCCCCTGCAGTTTCAGCTGGATATGGGATTCCATTACTACCCCACCTAAAATTATTTTGTAATGTTGCTGGTGCAGAGCAGCTGCCATGTTCCACCCCAGAGGTGGCCACATTTTCGTAGGCATGGGACTCCCCGCCAGAGGGGAGTGCTGCAAGGTTTAATTGATTTCTGTTTGTTCAGCACTTCCAATGTGCAAAGGGCTAGAGAAATGATTATTTTATTAATGTCCGGATGATAAAGCACTCTGGGATCTTTCAGGGTGAAATAAAATGCACGATAGGATGATTATTTTGATTGTGCACCCCAGTGTTCAGTGAACAGTAAAACAGATGGGTTGATGTACGTGGCAGAAGTGCTGATCCTCTAGGTGCACAAGGAAGAAGAAGAAACGCAGGAGATGCTAGAGTTTGTGGTTTACTCGAAGACACACACGTTACCAGAGGAGTGTGTGTTACTAGTGGAGCATTGCAGGAGCTGGAGCAGCAGAGGTAGACTCCTTGGAGCCCGTTTGGCTAGAATCCTCCTGCCTACAGGCTTGTCTACATGGCGAGTGACCGCGCGGCAAGCCACGGTGTCATTCTACAGCGCACCTGCTTGCCGCGCAGTAACATCCCATGTGGACACTGCTACAGCGCACTGCAAGTCCCAGAGTGTGGCTGAACTTAGGAAGCCAAAGCACACTCCAGGACTTTCATTGCGCTGTCACAGTGTCCACATGAGACATGACTGCGTGGCTAGCTGGTGCGCAGGAGAGTCACTTTCCAGCTTGCCGCTCAGTAACTCAGCATGTAGACAAACCCTATGATTTGCCCATATCTGATTCCCTAGGTTGATGCTTGGATGGCCACTCACTAGAGATGATATTTTTGAGATTAAGGCACAGAGCTGGGAGTCTGGAGTTCTCCTATTAGCTCGGCCACAGACTCTCTCTATGATGTTGCAAAGGACACTTCACCTCCCCATCCCTCTGTAAAGCCGGGGCTAATCATCCTTCCCTACTTTGCAAGGAGGATTCATTAATGACTCTAAAGCGCTTTGAGATCTGTGCACATTAACTGCATAGTTAGTTGTCTTGTATGTAAAGACCAGTTGCAGAAATAAGATTTGCTTGGAATCAGAAACAGTTTGTGTCCTAAATGATCAGTCCCTGCTAATTCCTGCCTGATATAACAAGAGCAAGGGAAGAGTATTACCAGATGAGCTTAGTAGCTGGTAAATGTGTAGAACAGATTCTATACAAATATACTGCAAGAAAAGACCATTGAGGTTGGAAAATGAAGCATTCAAAAGTCAGGCAATGATGTTAAGGTGGCCTGCCCCGCCTTAACTCTGCCTCTTGTGTGTCTGAATTATTATGATACAACCTTTAATGACAGGATCACGTACTATCTTTCTGCATACCCCTGCTTCATTTCAGGCCTGACCCAGAATCAAGTGAAGTCAGTCGGAGTCTTTCCATTGACTTTAACGAGCACTGCATTTGGAGCTCAGGTCTCCCTGTAGAGAGTGGATGAGGCAAGGGTGTGTAGCAAATTCATCTGGAGCCCTGAGACACCATCTATTCAGCAGAAATGTCCACTCTGTTCAGATACTCAGGCATGCCGAGTGTCAATGTTGGGATGGTCAGTTTCATTGTTTAACACAACCCAGTACATGCTAAAAGTACAGCTTTTCAACCCTGATAAGTTGGCCAAATCAAATCTGATTTTCGCCAGACCAGCGTAAGGCATATTTACTACCTGTGGACTATGAATCTGCCAAATTAAAGTTTTCATCACCTTCCACTAAGATGCTGGAGCCATTTTAAAGACATAAGTTCTTTAGCAAAAAAAATTGCATATTTTTCACTCCTTTTGGTGCCTGTAAATGAGTCAGCCTTTTTTTTTTTTTAGTAAACTTTCACACACAAAAAATTACTCCTTGATTAACAGCAAACATGCCAAATTTCAGCCAGATAGGTGAAACTCTGAGAAAGTTACAAACAACTAGAAATAATGGGCATGTGTAAGCAACCTTAACTATAGACTTTGTTACACCTACCTTTTATTATAAAAGGAATTATTGCTTCACACAGCTAGTGGTCAACCTGAAAAACTTGCTGCCCTAGGAGGTTATTGAGTCAAATACTGAGGCTGGATTTTTTTCTTTTAATAGAGGGAGGATTTTATTATTCTATGGTAATGAGTAATCAAATCTCATGCCCCAGGGCATCAGCTGACCAACACAGAATCAGGAAGGAATTTACGCCCATGCATAGAGCACTGTATGTTTAGCCAGGTGTATTATGGGTGGTTTAACACATTCCTCTTAGGCATCAAGCATTGTTCATTGTAGAGGCAGGACGCTGGCCTTGATGGGGCTGGCATGGTAGATCCAATAGCCAAGGTTTTTAAAGGAGATAAGTGATTTTGGGAACTTTGATGTTTAGTTGCCGAACTTGGGACGCCTTAAATAGCAGCGGGCAAATCCTCGACTGATGTAAATGGTTGTAGCTCCATCAATGAAAATCTGCACCTAGGTGCGCAGCCCTGAAGCTGTCCCTTTAAGGCAGGGGTCGGCAACCTTTCAGACGTGGTGTGCCGAGTCTTCATTTATTCACTCTAATTTAAGGTTTCGCGTGCCAGTAATACATTTTAATGTTTTTAGAAGATCTCTTTTTATAAGTCTATAATATATGACTACACTATTGTTGTATGTAAAGTAAATAAGATTTTTAAAATGTTTAAGAAGCTTCATTTAAAATTAAATTAAAAAGCAGAGGTCCCCGGACTGGTGGCCAGGACCCGGGCAGTGTGAGTGCCACTGAAAATCACCTCACATGCCGCCATCGGCACGCATGCCATAGGTTGCCTACCTCTGCTTTTAAGGTGTCTCAGGCTGGGAACTTTCAAAATCACTAGGTACTTCTGAAATCCTTGGTCAAGGTTCCTATATATATAAAATAGCAAATAAAGAATTTAACCTCTTCAGTGTTCCTGCCTAGTGTAGTTAGTCTATGGGCCAAATACCCTTTCGGCGCAGTCCCATGCAGCTTAGCAGCAGCAAAGAGATTAAAGGAGGCTCCTTGTGGATATCCATGACTCCTAGCCAGCTGGTCCCTGGGAGCTCTGCAACATCCTGTGAACAAATAACACCAGCAGCAAAGGACTGTGAAGCCACCCAAACCCCATCATGTGGAACAGCACAGCCGTCTCCAGAGAACGCTGGGGAATTCAGTGCCCTTCCCTCCATTAAGCCTATGCGCTGGCATGCTAACAGCTTAACAATAAGCTTGCCGCCTGGCCATAGTGGGATGCAGTACTGAATGGAGCATAGCGAGATCCTACAGAGAGGAGCGGGAGGCTCTTGAACAGCAGATTAATCTCCTGTCATTTACATTCATTAAAACCAATCACTCAAGATGCAGCAAAGCCGAGTAATTAGCGACAGGCAGAAAGTTATCCTCAAGTTGCCAGGCGTCTAAGAGGATAAGATAGGTCTGGTCTAGGGTGACCACACGTCCCAATATTATCGGGACCATCCCAATATTAGGGGCTTTGTCTTATATACACAGCTATCTCCCCGGGGGGGAAAAAGTGTCACGATTTTTTACACTTGTTATCTGGTCACCCTAGTCTGGTCATTATGCCAGCCACACTCAATTCTGACCTGGCTGTGCATGTAAAACCAGTGTGAGAGGAGAGCCAGGTCCCCTGTGTTCCTTTATCCTCATTGGTTTGTGGTTTTTAGTGGCACCAGCCCACAGCATTGAAGAATCATAAGTCTGGCCCCTGAAAATCATGAAATTGGCTTAAAAATGGTGTGATTTTTTTAATACATTTTGGGATTTTTTTATTTGCCTCCAGGTTTTGAGCCTTTAGGGCTCACCTGGGCCATGTTTTCTAGATTTTCTCTGCAGCCACCGGAGCTGGAAAATTGCTTTTTGAAATAAAAGCCAAGATTCTCATGGACACATGTGACTTCAGGAGCTGGGGCTTTAAGAATAACAGGAAAGACTGTGAGACTTGCAATAATATCAGGACAGTTGGCAATGCTGTTTAGATTTCCTTGAGTGGATGGGTTTGTTTGTTTGTTTGTTTGTTTGTTTAAAAGTCTAGTTGGGTTAGTGGTTAAAGCACAAGAGGTGAAGGACCCAATGTCTAGGGGAGAGGGAACTGAGTTAGGAAGCAAGAGATCTTTTTTTTTCTTCCTGGATGTGCCACAGACTCACTGTGTAACCCTGGGACAGTGGCTATCTGTGCCTCAGTTTCCCTGTCTGTAAAATGGGGTAATGACACTTACTCATCTGTGTAAATCACTTTGAGATCTACAGGTGAGAAGTGCTATTCGTAGATTCCAAGGCCAGAAGGCATCATTTAGTCAGACCTCCTGTATAACACAGGCCGGAGAACATCCCCAAAATAATTCCTAGAGCAGGTCTTTCAGAAAAAGATCCAATCTTGATTTTAAAATTGTCAGTGATATTTGTTCCCCAAGTAGGTGCTTATAGTCTGATCAAGTCACCTCTTAACCTTCTCTTTGTTAAGCTGAGTTGACTGAGCTCCTTAAGTCTATCACTGTAAGGCATGTTTTCTAACCATTCTTGTGGCTCTTCTCTGAACCCTCTCCAATTTTAACAACATTCTTCTTGAATTGCGGGCACCAGAACCGGACACATTATTCCAGCAGCAGTCACACCAGTGCCAAATACAGAAGTAAAATAACCTCTCTACTCCTGTTGGAGATTCCCCTGTTTATGCATCCAAGGATTGCATTAGCCCTTTTGGCTACAACATTGCTCTGGGAGCTCATGTTCAGCTGATTATCCACTGTGACCCCCAAATCTTTGTCAGAATCACTGCTTCCCAGGATAGAGTCTCCCATCCTGTAAGTATGGCCTGCATTCTTTGTTCCTAGATGTATACATTTACATTTAGCCATATTAACACACACATTGTTTGCTTGTGCCCAGTTTACCAAGCAATCCAGATTGCTCTGTATCAGTGACCTGTCCTCTTCATTATTTACCATTCCCTCAATTTTTGTGACATCTGCAAACTTTATCAGTGATGATTTGATGTTTCTTCCAGATCATTAATAAAAATGTTAAAGAGCTTAGGGCCAAGAACCGATCCCTGCAGGACCCAACTAGAAACACACCCATTTGATGATGCTCCCCTTTTTACAATTACATTTTAAGACCTATCAGTTCGCCAGGCTTTGATCCATTTAATGTGTGCCATGTTAATTTCATATCTTCCTAGTTTTTTAATCAAAATGTCATGCCATACCAAGTCAAATGCCTTACAGAAATGTAAGTATATTACATCAACACTATTCCCTTTATCAACCAAACTTGTAATCTCAACAAAAGAAAATAACAAGTGAGTTTGACAGGATCTATTTACCATAAACCCAAATTTATTGGCATTAATTACATTACCCTCCTTTAATTCTTTATTAATTAAGTCCTGTATTACCTGCTTCATTATCTTGCCAAGATTGATGTCATACTGACAGGCCTGTAATTATCCAAGTAATCCCATTTATCCTTTTTAAATAGTGGCACAACATTAGTTTTCTTCCAGTCTTCTGAAACTTCCCAGACGTTCCAAGACTTATTGAAAATCAGTGGTCCTGTGAGCTTCTCATCCAGCTCTTTTAAAACTCTTAGATGAAGTTATCTGGATCTGCTCATTTTAAAATGTCTCACTTTAGTAGCTGCTACTTAGCATCCTCCTGAGATCCTAGTGGATTGAAAAGTGTGTTACCATATGATTTGACTACATCATCTGTTTTTGCCCAAATACAGAACAGAAATATTTATTGAACACTTGTGCCTTTTTTGCATTATTACTAATTCTGTCATTTCATATATTATTATTAATTCTATCATATATCATCATCTGCCCTGATTAGGCCTCAGCTGGAGTACAGACACTCCCTGATTTACGCAAGTGTTCCGTTCTGGAATGCCTTGCGTAACTTGAATTTTGCGCAAGTCGGAAACGTATCTCTGGCCATTATGCTCCTCCCCCCCCCAATCCTATTTCTAGTTTACGGAACTTTTTCCATAAAAGCTCGGATTTGCGTACATTGGGTTTATGTAACTCAGGGAGCGTCTGTATTGTGTCCAGTTCTGGGCGCCACATTTCAGGAAAGATGTGGACAAATTGGAGAAAGTCCAGAGAAGAACAACAAAAATGATTAAAGGTGTAGACCTATGAGGGGAGATTTTAAAAATTGGATTTGTTTTGTCTGGAGAAGAGGAAGCTGAGAGGGATCATGATAGCAGTTTTCAAATACATAAAAGGTTGTTACAAGGAGGAGGGAGAACAAATATTCTCCATAACCTCTGAGGATAGGACAAGAAGCAATGGACTTAAATTGCAGCAAGGGCAGTTTAGGTTGGACATTGGGAAAAACTTCCTAACTGTCACAATGGTTAAGCAGTGGAATAAATTGCCCAGGGAGGATGTGGAATCTCCATCATTGGAGATTTTTAAGAGCAGGTTAGACAAACACCTGTCAAGGATGGTCTAGATAATACTTAGTCCTGCCATGAGATGACCTCTTGAGGTCCTTTCCAGTCCTACAATCCTATGAGTCTATTATTTCCATCTAGTAAAGGACCAGTACCATTGTTAGGATTCTTTTTGTTCCTAATATGCTTCTTATTGTTCTTAACTCTGCTGGCCATATATTTCTCTTTATGTCCCTTTGTTTCCCTTATCAATTTTCTACAATGCCTAGCTTCTGAGGTATATTCATTACTATCAATTTCCCCTTTCTTCCATTTGTTTTATACATACAGTATATTTAATAGCTGCCTTCATGTCCCCTCTAAACCAAGTCTGTTTTTTAATCAATGTGACCTTCTTTCTCAACTGTGGGATGGTGGCTTTTGAGGCATCTAGTAAAGTGTTCTTAAACAATTCCCAATTATCATTCACATTTTTCTAATTAAATTCTTCCTCCCAGCTGATTTGGCTCATAATTGTTTTCTGTTTTGTGAAATTGGCCCTTTTAAAGTACCAAATATGTATATCCCTGGTCTGGACATAATATTTTTGCACATTATGAATATGATCAAGTCATGGTCACTTGTACCTAAGCTACCATCAGGGCCGGCTCCAGGCACCAGCCTGGCAAGCAGGTGCTTGGGGCGGCCCCTCCGGAGAGCGGCGGCACGTCTAGCTATTCGGCGGCAATTCGGCAGACAGTTCCTCACTCTCGCTGGGAGCAAAGGACCTCCCGCCAAATTGCCGCCGCAGATCGCGATCGCGATCGGGGATTTTTTTTTATTATTTATTTTTTTGGCTGGTTGGGGCGGCCAAAACCCTGGAGCCGGCCCTGGCTACCATTAATTTTTTGTTCTGTGATTAGTTCCTCTTTATCTGCCAAATCGAAATCTAATATAGAATTGGATGCAACACACACTTTGAGGTAGGAAATTGTCATCTATAACATTTAAAAATTCCAAGGATGTTTTAGTATTGGCAGCATGAGATCTCTGTCCCCAATAATGACATGGCTTTTTTTCCTTACCCATTACAGATAGGTGTGTAAGGAGCTTCTCATTCTGTTCCCTCATGTGATTTGGTGATCTGTAGCAGGCATGAGCTAATACCCCATCTTGTGCTTTATCTGTTAGGATATTGATCCATAAGCATTCAAGATCATTTTCTTCTGAGTTATCAGTGACTCGGAAACAAGTAATGCCATTTTTGACATTAATGCCTTTCCCCTCTTGTCCCCTCAACCCTTCCTAAATAGATTCTAACTATTGCTCTTAACATTCCAGTCATGGGAATCATCCCACCAGGTTTCAGGAATACCAACTAGATCAAATTTATGCTCATAATTGAGCAATTCCAATTCCTTTTGTTTGTTACCTAGGCTCCAGCATTGGTGTATAGGCTATTAAAGAATTTCTTAAGAACATAAGAATGGCCCTACTGGGTCAGACCAAAGGTCCATTTAGCCCAGTATCATGTCTTCCGACAGTGGCCAGTGCCAGGTGTCCCAGAGGGAATGAACAAAACAGGTAATCACCAAGTGATCCATCCCCTGTCACCCATTCCCAGCTTCTGGCAAACAGAGGCTAGGGACACCATCCCTGCCCATCCTGGCTAATAGCCATTGATGGACCTATCCTCCATGAACTTTTCTAGTTCTTTTTTGAACCCTGTTATAGTCTTGGCCTTCACAACATCCTCTGGCAAGGAGTTTCACAGGTTGACTGTGCATTGTTTGAAAAAATACTTCCTTTTGTTTCTTTTAAACCTGCTGCCTATTAATTTCATTTCATGACCCTTAATTCTTGTGTTATGAGAAGGAGTAAATAAACTTCCTTATTTACTTTCTCCACACCAGTCATGATTTTATAGACCTCTATCATATCCCCCCTTAGTCATCTCTTTTCCAAGCTGAAAAGTCCCAGTCTTATTAATCTCTCCTTATACGGAAGCCATTCCATACCCTTAATCACTTTGGTTGCCCTCTTCTGTACCTTTTCCAATTCCAACATATCTTTTTTGAGATGGGGCAACCACATCTGCTTGCGGTCTTCAAGATGTGGACATACCATGGATTTATATAGAGGAAATATTATATTTTCTGTCTTCTTATCTATCCCTTTCTTAATGATTCCCAACATTCTGTTGACTTTTTTGACTGCTGCTGCACATTGAGTGGATGTTTTCAGAGAACTATCCACAATAACTCCAAGATCTCTTTCTTGAGTGGTAACAGCTAATTTAGACCCCATCATTTTATATGTAGAGTTGGGATTATGTTTTCCAATGTGCATTACTTTGCATTTATCAACATTGAATTTCATCTGCCATTTTACTGCCCAGTCACCCAGTTTTGAGAGATCCTTTTGTAGCTCTTCGCAGCCTGTTTGGGGCTTGATTATCTTGAGTAGTTTTGTATCATCTGCAAATTTTGCCACCTCAATCCTCCTGCATCGTCCCAGCCACACAGCTCATCTCCAGAAACAAAGAGAATCCTAAATCGAGTCTTTGGTTCCTTGATTCATTTTGTTCTCAACACCTCGATTTTGTGCAGAGTGCTCATATCTTTCCTCTTTTTACCCTCCACTTTTGTTATTAGTTTAACGTCCTCCTGCCAGCCTGTCTCTGACACATGCAGACTGCCAGGAGTTTTGTAGACTCCACAGGAAGAGATATCAGAAATATTATGGGCTAGATCTCTCAGTGGATGTAAATCAGCCTAATTCTGCTGAAGTCAATGAAGCAAAGCCAGTTCACACCAACCATGATATCTGGTTCAACATGCCTCGGAAATCGATGCATCTGGGGCTGTCCCCTGCTCGTTCTCACAGCTGAATCCACCCCCGGTGTGTGCGCAGATAATTTGTCCAACTCCAGAGAGTGATCATGGCAAGGCCCCACCCCACATGGTAGCTCCAAGATCCAGCCCAAGGAGTCTGCCCCAGCAGGATGAGAACTGCTGCTGAGCAAGGGTGAAATCAGCTATTTGTTGTGGTAACTACAGAGGCAAACTGTCTGCAGACTTTGGTGGGGACTCTTACAACGAGCACTCTGCCTATCTGAGTTGCTGGTTCCGACATCAGCCTCTTGCATCATATGCCCACCAGGAATGGGAGCGACTGAAAGAACAATGAACAGCGCCAAGGCAGAGACACTGTTGTGTTGTTGCTTCCTCTAGCTCCCTGAGGAGATAGGCATTTGTTTTAGTAACTCCTAAGGGACATCTGCTCCTTTGCACCTTCTCCAGTGCAGCCAGCCAGCCTGTCAGCTACCCGACTCATGTTTCAACGTGTTTTTCTTCTGATAAATTAAATTCCAGAAGAGATCCTGTAGGGGAAACAATTTTTGAAAACACAACTCCTGTGAGCTAGAGGTTGTAGCAGGGGACTGGGAGCTGGGACAGCGGGGATCTAATAAGGAGTGTGCTGTAGTGACTGGAGCAGTGGACAAGGAGTTCGGATTCTTGGGTTCTATTCTGAGCTCTCTCCCGGACTCTCTGTGTGACTTTGGGCAGTCTCTGGGTATATCTACACTGCAAAAAGCCCTGCAGCAGTGAGTCTCAGAGCCCAGGTCTACAGGTGCAGAGCTCACACTATAGCGCTAAAAATAGCCGTGTAGACTCAGGCTGGAGCTTGGACTCTGAAGCCTACCCCTGCCTGCATGGTTATTTTTAGTGCCATAGTGCAAGCCCAGGTCTATAGACTTGCTGCCATGGGTTTTTTGCAGGGCAGACATACCCTAGGTCTGTTTCAAAGGCTCTCCAAGTACTTTATTACTGTAATTAAGTCTCATATCATTCCCTAGGGCAGGTCAGTGTTAATGTCCCAGCTGAGGCCTGGAGGAGATCAATGACTTGCCTAAAGTCCCACAGCAAGTTTGGGAACAGAACCAAGAACCTACGCGCCTGCTCCAGACACTAGATCGCCTTCCCTCCCAGAGCCAGGAACGGAATGCAGGGGTAGATCTGGCTGGGAAACGGTTTCCCATCCCATGAAAACCTTCCTGATTCCAAACTTTTCCCCATTCTGCATCAGGATGAAAGGCAGGTTTTTGAGAAAAGCCACAGCAAGAGAGACCCCCCCGATGTGCCCCAAGTTCAAGTCCCTGCATCTGCCATGTGAGTGCCCTAACTGCAGGGTCATAGGGCCAGTCTCTCTCTCTCTTTCCAGGGAATGTTTAATTATTTATGCAAAGTGAAGCAGCTACAACAGAAAAGACTGAGGCTGGGTCTACACTACCTGCCTGAATCAGCGGGTAGAAATCGACCTCTCGGGGATCGATTAATCGCGTCCCATCGGGACGCGACAATCGATCCCCGAATCGACGCTCTTACTCCACCAGCGGAGGTGGGAGTAAGCGCCGTCGTTGGAAGCCGCAGAGGTCGATTTTGCCGCCGTCCTCACAACGGGGTAAGTCGGCTGCGATACGTCGAATTCAGCTACGCTATTCACGTAGCTGAATTTGCGTATCTTAAATCGACTCCCCCCTGTAGTGTAGATGTAGCCTCAGAGAGCGCCACCCGGGAATACCCTACAGCCCGGTGGTTAGGCAGGGGTGCTGGTGCTGGGGGCGCAAAGTGGTTTCCCATCACACACAGGGCTCGCAGTTTGGTTTGATGGCTTTCAGCACCCCCACTAGACACGTTGTTCCAGTGTCCCTGAGTTAGGGCACTCGCCAGCGCTGCGGGAAAGCCAGATTTAATTCCTGTTCTGAAACAGACAGGAGACGTGACCATGCGTCTTCCACGTCCCACATGAGCTAATTACTGGCCATGCCCCTCTCTCTGGTTTTGACCAGACATTCCATCCTGGACCAGAGAAACCTTCCTGATGAAAGTTTCATCGAAACTGATACTTTTCCATGAAAAGTTTCAGTTCCAGCAAGTCGCCATATGCTGACCCCCCACTCAATGGAAAATTCCCAATTCGCTCTCCCCAGGAGTCCTGATGTCCAGCCTCTCTCAACCCTGCTGTGACTAGTAGACCCCTACTCCTGCTCAAGGCTGGGAATGGAACCCAGGAGTCCTGACTCTGCTGCCCCTCTGCTTTAGCCTATTGTTCATACTCCTCCAGACAGCCAAGATTTAGTAGTGCCGTAGTGAAAAGCCGATATGAGTGGCCATCCGCAGGGGCTCTACCTAGGATCCCAAACCCGAGCCAGTGAGTGATGGGATAGTAACCAAGTTCCAGCTTCCACCAGACA
Source organism: Trachemys scripta elegans (assembly GCF_013100865.1). Taxonomy (NCBI): domain Eukaryota; kingdom Metazoa; phylum Chordata; order Testudines; family Emydidae; genus Trachemys; species Trachemys scripta. The sequence continues at coordinate 150,963,700 of NC_048299.1, forward strand.
ACCTACAGCCTCTGGGCATCTGGGAGTCTCTCCCTCCCTTGCTGTATGCAGACAGCAGTGCCAGGGTGAGCACGAAGGTGTGCTGGGTTTTAAACTGAGTCCTGTAATGTTTTTGTTTGTTTGTATCACTTGACGACATAACAGCAAGTTATGCAATGTTATGCTAAGAGCCCTGCCAGGACCTTGTTTTCCTATTCACAATCTCGGATTTTTTCCTACCTGGTTTGATCTGATCACTGTCACTTTCCAGCATCACCCCAGCAACTCCTGTCAGCTGTACAGCAGTCTATACTGTATGGCAGCACCTGTCCATGCTGGAGCTTTGCCACATCAAGCTGACCACGCTGGTTATCACACGCTCTCCCTTTGGGGACTTTGTCAAATGTTAAATGATTCTGGGACATTCAGTGTTCAGCCAGCCACTTGCAAGGGTCAGGAAGGGGTACCCTAACCCCCGAAAAAATGTATTCTGAGGTATTTTTTGTTTTTAATCTCCTTTCTCTGTAGCACCGGGGATGGCCCTGGCTGGAGATGGGACACTACATGGTGTGGGCCAGAGCTCTGAGGTGGCACCGAGCATTCTCTCCCCCAGATGCTTGGCTGGCTGGTTCTTACTCACATGCTCAGGGTCTAACTGATAGCCAGACATGGGGTCAGGAAGGAATTTTCCCTCAGGCCAGATTGGCAGTGATGCTGGGGCGGGGGGGTTTCACCTTCCTCTGCGGTGTGTGATGGCAGGTCACTTGCCAGGGTTATCTGGGTATCTCTCATTTAACCATTTCCCTGCCGTTGTGGGGACCTTCAGCACTGGTGCACCTCGGTCCCTCCTATTCTCTGCCTGTGGCACATCAGAGCCTAGTCTCCTGTGGGCTCTTGTGCTTTGGTCTCATTTCAGTTGTTGGGTTTAGTGTGCAGGTGTTGGGTGGGGCTGGTGGCCTGTGATATACAGAAGGTCACACTGGATGAGCTGGTGATCCCTTCTGGCCTTAAACTCTATGACTCTGTGCAGGCTAGGAGGGATTAGATTGTAACTGGTAACCGTTGCCAATTGTCAATTTCTCCCTCCACCCAAAACTCAGTGGAAAAATGTTGGAACTCAACCAGAAAAGGAAAGTGTTTTGATGTTTTTCTTAAATATCGCATGTGTGTTTGAGTCCCTAGCAAAGAATTCGGTATTTCACAATGCTTAAAACTGAAATGCGAACCTATTATTATGAAATAACATGATTCTATACATTACATTTGTGACTCTGTCATGAATCTCAACTGCCATGCTCAGATAGGGCCCGATTTCTGCCCCCACTCCCACTCCGCTGCTCACGTGGTGTCTTCCCTTATCCCATGAACAGTTACATTCATATTAGGATTGTCTTCTGGTTCAGGGCGCTGGACTGGGATTTGGGAAATCAGGTGTCAGTGGCCAGCTTTGGCACAGACTCCTTCGGTGACATATGGACAACTCATGTAACCCCTCCTTCTGCAAAATGGGGGTAACCCCACCTCTCTCCCTCCCCTTTTGTCTGTCTCAACTAGCTAGATCATTCTTTGGGGCAGGGACTGGCTCTTGCTATGTGTATGTACAGTACCTAGCACAGTGGGGCTCTGAGCTTGATTGGGGGTCCTCCCATGGCACTACTCTAATACACAGAATAATGGCAGTGTAGCAGAATTGGACCCTGAATGTATAATGGCCAATAACAAGCTGTGTGTGTGTGTGAGAGAGAGAGAGAGAATTTCCTTAGAGTGCAAACGTTTATGTTGATAAAGATGGAGAAATTATTTGAAAAGCAGTGTCCGTTATTCCTCAACATTTGTTTAAAAATAGATTTCAGCCTTCAGAGCCTAAATATAGGTCAGAGGGGAAGGGGGAGAAGGGACAGCAGGAAGCAGAGAGTCTCCCCAAGGAAAACCAAAAAAAGATTCTGCCAAACTGTTAGTAAATTTTTTCCCTGTTTTTGCACAGCTCCGCCAGGCCCTCCCTGGTGAGTGTGAGCAAAGGGCACTAGAACAGCATTAGTGCATTTGCACACTCCATAACACAGTGCAGTTAGCAGCAGCAAGCACAGGGGGCATAAATGTTGATGTGAATAGCACTGAACAGAGGCTGTTGTCTGTATGCCTAGCTAGCGAGCTGTCTTCATCTGATCTAGTCTATCTTTTCTACAGGACGTATTTTTAATGCATCTATCACTACCTGGTACCTGAGCATCTGCTTGGGTGTGGTCTCACAACTGGAGCTGAACGTGAATGTTTGCAGGAGTCCAGAATTGAGGTCTGGTACCATTCTAGAGAAAGGGGCCGGTTGTGAAGTTCAAGCCTAGATCTGGATCCAAACTGCCCCAGAGCTTAAGGCATTCGGATTTGGGCTTTGGGCTTTGGGTTCAGATCAGACTTGGAGAGAATTCCAGCAGGAAAATGCTCCGCCGTTTTGGTGAGTGTTTGGCACTGCATTAGCTATGGCATAGGACTGGAGAGCTGAATCCGTCCTGTTAAGCTGCCCTCTGTAGCAGAATCCCTGCATTCCCTAGAAGCAACTAAGGAGCCAGGGTGCTCATCTGCCTGGGACACAAGACTCTGGGCAAGACCTTGAGAATCGTCTGCCTGGTGCAGAACTAGGGCTGATAACTGGGGGATCGGCCCATTGCTAGTGCAGAGAGCAGCAGAGGAGAGGGTTCTGAACGGCAGGAAATCATAACTTCCCTCGCTCCTGCCTGCAAGGAGGGGGCTGAGCAGCACCAGATTAGCTCAGCCTTTGAAGGGAATCCCTAGGGTGGCTTTAGCATCCCAAGATTTCTCTTCTCTCTGTCCAACCCCCTCTCCCTGCTTCAGTGTCCAGTTAGGTTTGTCATCCTAAGGGACCGGAGCATCTGTATGCAATTCCCACATCCAGCGTTATCAACCGCAATGCAAAAGGGCCCGTTTAATTGTCTCCTCTGAGCGAGGGGCATGGTCTGTGACGCTGGCAAGGATTCCGGGTCTGAGAGGGGAGAACCTGCAACTCAGAGAGACCCGGGAGGGGTAGAGAGGAGACCCTGGAAAGCTTTGAGTGTGTCAATGAGAGCTTTTCAGTGCAGAGCCAGGTCAGCTGGAACCCGGATGTTGGTCCCTCCCCTCTGGCGTGATACACTAAATGAACTGTATAAATCAAATGAATAAAGCATCGGATGATTTCCAGACCCCACCGGAAGTTATGGGGCTATAGTTTTGCTGGTGGTTGGGAGTTCTGTGGTTAGAACAAGGGTCAGGACTCCTGGCTCTGGATGGGGAGTGTCATCCAGTGCAGCAGTTCTCAAACTGTGGGTTGGGACTCCAAAGTGGGTCGCGACCCTGTTTTAATGGGGTCGTCACGGCTGGTTTCGACTTGCTGGGGCCTGGGACTCCCATCCTAATGCTGAGATTTATCCAACTCGAGATGAGCTCCAGCCATAAAACCCAAACCTGCATCTGGATTTTGAAACTCCAGAGTTTTGGAGTATTCAGAGCTGGGGTTTTGGTCTGCCCATCTCTCCAATGGACCTCTTATAGTCAACAAATTTGGGCTGAAAATATCACTAGGCCAGGCTTTGTCTCGTGATGCTTCCAGGGCTTCATGGGCCAGAAGCAGAAAGTGCAGAGGTGGATAAAAATGAAAATTATCAGCAGGAGAAAAAACAACCTCCATTTAATATTTATATTACAATAGCAGCCAAAGGCCTCAACCAGGATCAGTGCCCCTGTTGTATTAGGTGATACGCATATGTAAACACATTCCCTGCCCCAAACAGTTTACAGTCTAAGATGACAAGGGACATAGAGTTGGGGGGGGGGGGAGGAGAGACGGATAAATCAAATAGATACAATGTTGCTAGGCATCTGTATAGTTGCAATTATTTTCTTTTAACGGCACTTTTCACGCCTAAGGTTTGTTTGGAGAAGGCTTGGTTCTTAGCCCATGTAGGTTGGTTTATCCCTCCTTAGACTTTCCCCTGTGTTAGTGAGAGCCAATTCATAAATCCTGGCTTCGTTATAAAGATAACAAAGAGGGAGAATAATAAATCTGGTCTCCTGCATGTGCCAGTTCTGAAGCCGCCTCTCCCCTTCGAGCTAGCGTGCCCTAAGCGAGCAGCGCAGGAAGCACCTTGTTTGTTTGGAGATTAACTTCACCAGTTTGCTAATTGTTCTTTAATCATATCAGCCTACTGTAGGGACAGCACCCAGCGTCTCCAGCATGAACTCAGAGCCTTGCAGTGCAGAAAGACTAGCAGGCCAAGCAGCTGCAAATGCCAGGAGCAAGCGGCTGCGCTCCATCCTGCTGTCCCTCCTTGCAGAGAGCCCTTCTTGTTTACTAGTGTTCCAGCTGTTGGCTCTGGCAGGGTGGAGGGGGGGAAGGGAGAAGGAGTTATATCTGGGAGTGAATAACAAGCCAGCCCTGTTCTTATTCACAAACCTCAGTCCAATCAGTCATCTGTTTGTCCTGGTCTCCTGCCAGCTATTGTGTTGATTCCCACACCCACTTTCCCTAACCCTGAGTCCCTGCCTTAAATTTTCTCTCTCCACTGATCCCCTTCCTAGCCCCTCCTCCCCCTTCCTCAGATGGGATCAGACATGTTCTAGAAAAGATTTATGAAGAGGAAAACAAAATATGACTCATTCAATGTGGCGCGGACGGCACCAAGGGCCCAAGCAGACCTACCTCAGAGCCTCAATGATCCCCTGCCATTTGCGGGACAGGGCGCTGGAATGAGCTGCAATGTAACGAACTCCTCTGCATGGCAAAGAGCCGCTCGGGACAACATGCTGGTCTCCTGCCATGCAGAGGAGTTTCGGAAACTCGGGAGGGTGTTGGGTTTTATTCATTCATATTGTCCAGGAGCTCCAGCCAAATCCCGTCCGGCATTTGCAGAAGGCGTCTCGGGTGTTGCAGTGGGTTACAGCTCCGTAAATGTGCTATGACAGCATCCTCCTCCCTTCTTCAGTAGAATTATCATTAAACATTAAGTTCTTTGGGCCCGGAACTCTTCCTTTGCCGGATGTTTGTACAGCACCGAGCACCATCAGGCCCCGATTACTGTATTGCTGTCACACCTGAAAGGCCCAGTTGAGATCGGGGACACATGGTGGTTGGTGCTGCACAAACAGCTGGTAGGGGAGACGGTACCTGGTCTAGAAAGTTTGCAGTCAAAATAGCCAAGACAGACTAAGAAACAATTTTTATCCCCATTCTACTGGTGGGGAAATGAGGCACAAGGAGATTTAGGGCCAGATTTTGGAAAGAGCTCAGGGACAGTTTTTCAAGGACTCGGCACCCCCCATCAGAGCCAGATTTTCAAGGACTCAGTTCCCATTTAAGTACCTAAACAAGGGCCCAATTTCCCAAAGCACTCAGCAGCCAGCGACTCCTGTTCTTTACACTGGTGGTCAGATTTTCAAGAGAGCCCAGCACCCAGCGAGCTGAGCTTTTTGGAAAATCTGGCCCTATGTGACTTCAACCAAGAATTGAACCTAGATCTCCCAAGTCCAATTCCAATGCCTTAATCACAAGACATCCCCAGACTTTCCTTGACTGGGGTCCCCAGGTAGTACATACGAACAGTAATTTATCGAGCTGCGTCCCTTTGGGGTTTATATGCACCAGAACAACAGCACCGATTTCCTCCAGCTCCTCTCCTCCACGGTCTTAGCGGAATGGAGGGTGGGAATTTTTAGCTCTCCCCTTAGCCACAGACCACATCCTCGGGAGAAAAAAAGAACGTTAAGCTCAAATGGTGTCATTAAGAAATATTAATGCTCTCATAAAAGGGTATTTAATAAACATGGCAGCACATCAGTGTCCATTAGCTCACCCTGTGCTAGGGATCCACAGAGGCTGTGCGGCTGTACGCGAAACACCGTGGGCAGTTACAGCTCAGTAGCCTCCAAGCAGACGGCATGTAGACAGAGCTATTAAACTAACATTGGCACATCCCGGGTGGCGTTGCTGCCCCAGAGCCCCGCATCTCCATTCAGCGCTGCGCCTCCGCCTCTCTCGTGCTCTCAGCTGTTCCAGCCGGCGCTGGGAAAATAGGTCTCTCCGAAGTTCTTTGCGAGGGTGATAGCACAGCCCCTGGGGGGCCTGCTCATCGCAGATTGCTACATAGATTTTACAAAGCAGCTGGGACTGAACTAAACACCCCCCAACTCTGGGGGAGTTTGGAGCCCGACGGGAACGTGCTGCTGGGCTGTGCCTGAGATATGGCCAAAGGACCCAGGAGTGCCTAAACCAATGGGATTTAGGCTTGTAAGTCCCTGAGACTCTTCTTAAAATTGTACCCCCTGACTCAGCAAGCCTCCAGACTTCAGCCAAAGTAGCCACACTGAGAGCAAGCAGCCGCTGGGGAGTAACTCTGGTTCAGGGCGTGCGTGTTGAACCCGCAGATTAAACTGCCTGTGGTCAGCAGAGTTCAAGCAGGGCTTCCATAACCAGGGTAACTTTTGTTTCCTGAGGGCCACATCAAAGACTAACCCCTCCCCACCAGCTCTCACCTTGTGCTCCCAGCCACAGGTATGTACACACATGCATGCTCCAGCACACCCAGTGACAGCCTGTAGCATGGTTTTATAATACTGTCTTGGAAAGGCAGTCCCCACAGAGGCTGCTCAGGGAAGCACGCTAGGGCTCTGCCAGCAACAGACATGGTAGATTGTACAGCAGACATGGTTTCACAAAGGTTGGGCAGTGGAGGCCCTGAGGAAGTGAAGCAAAGTTGAGTTGTGTCTATCCAGTTTGCAGGCCACTCTCCGGAGAGCAGTTTCATGTCTCAGAGGACCCTGTAGGGAAGGTTGTGAAGAAGACGTGGGGCCAATTTGCCTTAAAAAACCCGCAGCAGGACTGATTCTGTCCCACCCCTGGTGCAGCAGGCGCTCAGGGTTCAATCCATGCTCAGTATTAGTGGTGAGATGAACTCTGAGGCCTTTGAAGCACGGTGAACCTCTAGTACTGCCTTGGGGATTTCCAAACACTACTGCAAGTTCAGGAACCTCGGTGTCCCTGTAACGTAAATCCATGAGGTCACTAGGTTTTGTTTTTTCCAAGAGGCTGCTGAACTGAGAACTAACAGGTGCCACCCCAGCTAAGGGGGAGCCTGTTCTATTTACAAAAGGCAGAGGAGCTTCCCCGAGCACCCGCCTATGACAAAGCCCAGCTGGCACACGTGGGGACGCTGCATATAGTTTTTATTTCGTCCTCATCCTTTCCTTCTCCTCCTCTCTGCTGCCTAATCTAACCATCTCCTTGGATTATTTTAGCACTTTCCTTCTCTGCTCCTTTCCCACTGATTGCCCCACTGTAGCAGGGAGACACATCCACATGCCAACACTCAAATGATCGAGGCAGGCATGACTGAGACTCCGTCATTTCTTAACCCCTCAACCCCAGCTGGGAGCATTACTTCGCACTAGGGGGATCGACGAGAGCCCCTGTGTTTGTGGGCACAGAGGTGCAGTCCCGGGGACTGAAGGAGATCAGCCATTACTTAGCATGGTATTTTTCTCTAGTGTAGACAAGGCCAGAGCTCCCCCTCAGGTGGGACATAAACCTACTAACATTTGAGCCTGTCAAACATTCAAACCCATAATGTTCGCATGGGTTTGAAATTGGGCAAAGTGGCGCATCCTCACTCGGTATCTCAGGAGTGTCTGTGGGTCAGTGTAATTCCATTGGTAACAGTGGATTTATGGGGGAAGAGGGGGATTTCCTCCTCTGACGAGACAGAGCTCTTTGATCAACATTACAAGAAAATGAATGAGCTGAGAGGTACAGGAAGCACTTCGATTTGGATGTTCACATTAGGTAACTAGACTTCATGGAGTTATAAAGCAGATGGGAATGGTGGATGACTGAACAGTAGCTTGTAATCCCGATAGTACTGTCAGGGCCAGCTATAGGCAGCGCTAGCCTCCTAGGCAAATAATGTTCTTCCTTCCCTTCCCTCCAGAATTCTCAAAGTAGGACCTCCATGTTTGTCCTTCCCTCTGCTTCCCCATGAACTCTTCCCTTTTGCCAGACCACCTACATCTCCCTCTCCCAAACCGCCTCATTTCTCTCTCCTCTCCCTCTCAATTTCTGCATCTGTCTCTGGCTTCCACTCTCCCCGGCAGTGCTGGGTAATTTGTCCTTCAGATGGATCTGTCCTCAGGTTACGAGACGAGCTTTGCACACCTGGCCTATTATCATCAACCTTGGTTTGCAGATGGGCAGATGGAGGCCCAGAGCTATGAAGTCACTTGCCCCCATACATCATTCACAATAGAACTCAGAGGCTGGACTCTTCTGTTCCACCACGAGACACCTCTTTCTCCTACCCAGATAGCAGGCTGAGTCCTTTGTTGTGCTGCACCACGTGTAGTCCCTTACAGTGTATCAGTGCAAAGTGCATCAGTGCAATAAACCGCAGCACTTTACAAGGTGTAAATAAAAAGACAAGGAGCAGGGCAGGGGGGTATCAAGCCGAAGCTGTCTAGGTAATTTTGCTGGGATCATTTCCATTCAAGAGCACTCCATGCACTGGAGACACAGCGCTAAACCAACACCTTGAAGCATGACTCTCTGCAGGATGCCACTGTACCTCCAGGGAACAGTTAGTGCCCTTTCGTCAATTACCTTTTGTTAACTGAAAAAATCAAAGGATTCCCACTGCATTCAGGCGGTGCTGCCTGTGGTGCATGGAGCACCTTCGTCACCAGCGAATGACACGCTCTGACTGCTCTCATGCTGCAGCCTTCAACTGGCCACAGCTTCGCTCTGTGCCAAAGTGAGAAGGAGGCACCTGGAACTTCTTTCCAAGTTAGGAACAGGTGGGAAGGTAGACTCCCACCTCTGCCTGCCCTGGAGGGGGAGAAAGTGATTGATTCTTCCCAGCAAATGGGAAGAGGTGGGTGAAGAGATTAAATCATCTCTCCTGTGCTCGCAGAAATGTGCTGCTGACCCCACGCTCCAGCGGGGTCAGGAGGAGCTGGCAACCAGGCCCTCGAGGATTCCAGAGTGGGCGGGCAGTTTGCAGTCAATAATTGAAGAGGAACAAGGAAGCCGCCTGTGTCATTGCTGGGCCCCATTCATCCAATGGAGCGGAGGTGGGGGCTGAAAAGCTGAAAAGCCTGGAGCTGGACTTCTCGACGTCCTCCAAAAGCACGCAGGCGTCCCACCGAGGAATCCAGCCAGACAGCCCAGCTAATAAAAGCTGCATGGGGCAAGTGGGGCTGGGTTTGACCCCAGGTGCAGATATGGCTCTCCAGAGTCTCCAGGCAGGCTCTCCCCACAAGCAGAGCAGTGCTGCTTGTTTCCATGAGGATAGGCAGCCAATGAATCAGCAGCCCAGAATCCCTCGGAGGTGCCAGGAGCAGCATCCTTTACTCCAAGCTGGCATGAGAGCCCCCGGGCTCGATTCTGCCCCCCATCACACTGCTGCAAACCCAGAGCAACTTGGATGACTCACGCCGATTGGACGCTGGCATAACGAAAAGCAGAATTTGCTCCTTTGCTTTTAAATCTTGCCTTCTCTCTGCCTCTTTTATAATAAACAGCTATTGTAAAGTGCTCTTCCCCGCCCCGCTAGCCCCAGCCCCACCGGGCTTTTCCTCTTCTCCCTTCTCAATAGGAGCCTGATCCTCAAATCCAGGGTACGTCAGGACGTGGCCAGATTCCACCACACCTGGGATCCTGCACTGGCCAGGCAGCCCATATTGTCCTCATTTTACAGACAGGGAAGCACCACAGCCCAGAGAGGGAGGAGGCTGGCTTGGATTCACACAACAAGCCGTGGCAGATGCAGGAGCAGAACGCTGCTCCCCTCGCTCCCAGTCCCATGTGCTGCAGTCAAAAGACCAACCCTCTTCCGAAACATAAAGGGCCTCAATTCCTGGCATTGAAGACACCTCACTAATGGTGGTTGGAGAGTGTCCCAACTCTGAACTCAGAGGGGTCAAGTTTTGAGTGTGGTCCTAGAATTGGTTTCAGCTCCAAACGTATCCCATTTATATATCCTTAGCTACTAGCATTTATTTGTTCAGTGTAATGCTGCTGCTCCATTCCAGCCCTTAAGGAATCGCTGCCTAGGTGGGACCCACGCTGTCAGGGAGACCTGCCCAGCCCCAGGCAACTGCCACCAATGACAGCTTTCCCTGCTTTGCCTTCGGGCAAAACAGCACAAGTATCCTGTGTCCTGACTGTGTGGATAGCTCCATATGGCCTCACTTGAGCAGTCTGCTGAGTCAGAGAGGCTAAGTCTTTCCTGAAGTTGGCCATAGTTCACTTAAATCAAGCATCAGAGCTTTTAATGGCAGGTCAGTGCATTAAAAACAAAAAAAATCAGAATTCCCATGGAATGCTCAGCACAGTCCTTTAAATCCCCCCCGCCCCACGTTCTTGCCTGGATTTGGAAGAGAGGGTGAGATAAGAGTTATCTAAGAAGTGAAATTCATCCAGGTGGGGTCAGAATTCCCAAAGAAACTGGGAGGGGGGGACACTCCTGCCATCAGAGAATGTTAGAGCATTGTTCTCGCTAGATACACTGCTCCGTGCATTGGCACCCCGCAGCCAGGCAGAACTCCCCTCACGCCTTCGCCTGGCACGCGTCGCTTCTTTCCTTTGATGGGCAAATAAAATATTAGGCCAAGATTTTCAAGTGCTTCAGTTTTGGGTTTTTGAGGGGCGGAGGGGAACTTGACACACCCCCAAGGGGCGGTGTTCAGTTCTGAGCACCCGTACTCTGAAAACCAGGCCCCATCAATCACTAGTCACTTTTGAAAATCTTAGTCACTAGTACTTTTATCATCAGCGTGATGGAAAGGGTGGGTGAGGAAATTCTGTGCTGAGGCTGGTAAAATTTCATGGGGCTTTGCAAAGCTAATACACAGAAACTGAGAGGATGTTTGCATTACAATGAACTTTACTATGCAATGTGAATCTTGCTTGATGTTCTCATCACCAAATGACTCAATGAAGATCTGGCTTCTATTATTTTTGGAAAGGCTGAAGCTTGATCCAGCAATTCTGGGAGTCAGATGCATTCTATCTGCAGTTATCTGATGCTCCTTTAATTGCTAATTAATTACTGCTAGGGCAGGTCAAGACTAAGGAGCACTGGCAGAGCTGGGTGCGTGTGGGCAGGCAGGACTGGAATAACGGGGGCTGTTCCAGATGAGTATTCATACACATTGGCAGAGCTGGGTTGGAGGCATAGGACTAGAATAGCAGTGGGTATTACGGTTCCAAACTGGGGTGCACTGGGAGAGCTGAGGGGGGATTAGTCGGGGGTGCTGCAGGTCAGGAGTAAGGTGCATCCCATCGGCAGACCTGTGGAGGGATGTTTGCACGGCATTGGCTTGTGCTACGCTTGGCTCTCCCCATCTGCTAGTGCTGTTTGCTGATTTGCAGCATGTGATTTCTGCCCAACTGTATTTTGTTCTCAACAAAACCTTATTAGAATTCTCCATAAGTGCAGCAGCAGGAGGAGGTGATAGAGAGAATGTGATTGGGTGGTAAAATCAAGGCAAGCTAGAGCATTGAATTGTGCCAGGCTTGACACCATAACTAAATTGTCCTAGACTCTCTCGCAAGGTTTGTGAAATGCTCATTCTTGACTGTCCCAGGATATAACCACAGGCATCGCATCACACAGGATGCACAAGGGCTTGCATCACAGCTTTCCATTTCAGTTACCCGGGACCTGCCTGCATCCCCTAACCATGCTAAAGTTTTAGACAAGGTTTTTGCACAGGCCGCGAACACAGTATAGATCCATTCTAGTCTACAAATGAGAACAGCATGGGGGTGGAGGGGCAGCATGCTATAGGCTGGTCCCCAGACGTTCCTGGTGGAGAGTGTAAAGCACATATTGCCTTAGGGAATCAAAGAGTGAGGAAGTGATAGGGAGATCTTCTCTGGATCCATCAGGGGAAGAAAATCAAAGAGTCTTGGGCTGGGAATTGCTTTGGGAAGCTCCAAAGCTTTTTGGTGAATCTGCATCTATTCTTAATTCACCCCTAGTGGGCTGGTGATTAGAATACAGCAGGCCAGATTCCCAGCCGGTGTAAATCAGCATGGCCTCATTGTCTTCAATAGGCCAGAACCTCAGACGGTGTAAATTGGCAGGGCTTCATTGACTTAAATGGGAGCATGACAGTTTACACCAGCTGAGGATCTGGCTCTGCAGCTGTAAATTGCACCTGTCAGGTTTTGTCAGCATCTCTGATTCCTCACCTTCGTTCTCGACACTCCAGCCTCTGTGCTTTCCAAAGACACTGTGACCTTCCTGCCATCACAGGGATATTAATTAGCCCTTGCCTGAATACCTGTGCACAGGATGGTGTCGGGGCTTTTAGAGAGAGCTTTTGTAGCCTTCCCAGCATCCCGTGGCCCAGATAACAGGTCCAATGTGATCCATCTGACAGTCCCTGTGTGCTGGCTTCAAGAGCACAGTGACAGCACAGCCTGTGATTCAGGGGAACTCTACAATGCATTGGCTGTGGTGCACAAAGTCACTGACACTTTTAAAATACAAATTAACAAGCAAAATATAGGCCCCGGCACATTCTCTCCCCACCCTTCCCTGCTTGCCCAGGGAAAGGAATGACACCTGTCAGGAGAGGTTTGGAGAAGGTGAAGATGAAGAAACAAACTCAGTTCAGGAAACTTTCCAGCTAAACTCAAGCGAGGCACTGTCCGGGGGGTGCTCCGTGCTGAGAGGCAGCACCACAAGTGAGGCTGCAGCAGGCTGTATTGTGCTAACATTAAATGCCCAGGGGCAGGTTCCCCAAAGTACCAATGGCACTTACTGACTTTCAGTGGGAGCTGGGCACCTCACTGCCCCTTGTGCCTTTGAAACCCTCCCCCTGGATGGGTAAGTCTGACAGTGGCTGGGGCCCCGCTTCCTGTCTCAAAACTTGCTATGGTCACTCCCACCCCCATCCCCACCTGTTTGACTCATCCACCTGCTGTCTCTTCTCAGAACCCAGACTGTGAGCTCTGTGGGGCAGAGACTTTTTATTGACTGTCTGTACAGTGCCTAGCACAGTGGGGGCCTGATCCTTGACTGGTGTCCCTAGGCCCCACGGCAATGCAAATAATTAGGTCCGGTGAGTGACTGCATATTCTGGTGTCCTGTGCGTTAACCGAATCCTTTCTGTCATTGCAGGGCACAGACCTGCGGGCTGGAAAACTGAAAGGCCACGTGCTAACAGGTGAGCTGGGGCTGCACCAACCCAACCCGTCTGACTGTCCCAAGACCTCTGGCCCATGTTACTAAACTTCTATTAGCATGGCGTGCAAAGGGATGGCTTAGGGTCACTGACTTCCACTGCCATTGGGAGAGCTGGGCTCCAGTTCATTTGTGATCTCTTTCTTCCTGGGTCTAAGAGGATGGGGAGGGCAACAAGCTCAGTGCCTGGGTTTTGCTTAACCAGGGAAGCTTCTGATGGGTCCAAAGGGAATTCTGTGCAACCCTCCCTGGTTGTGAGGGAGGCAGCTGCCACCTATCACTGCAGTATCTGGGTGCCGTACTAAGGCGCTCACCAACAGGAGTAAGAGCATCAGGATCTGGGCCCCAATCAGAGGCCATTAGTCTATCAACACGGATGGTGTCAGATCATAACTGCAGGTAGCCATGGCCTTTGCAGATCCCCCGCTTCGGAATTTCGGAATCACATTCCACTTCAAGGGGAAAAGAGGTTTGCAAAGAACATTTAAAATAACCCCCCTGCGCACACATTTTGATTTGCATTCAGTAAACACATGGAAAGATGTAAATAGCGAGGGATTCCCCCAGCTGCAGGCTTTCAGAGCACCGACAGCCTTGGCCTCAGCACCGGAAATGCAGCGAGGAGGAACTGTTTCACATTCTAACCAGACAACAGGTTTCTCTTTGATATCGATCTCTTGTTTAGCTGATACAGGAAAATGAGGAGGTGTTTAAAGCATTGCAAACTTTTTCAACCCCAGAGCAAGCCAGCTGAAGCACCCCCCACTGTCCTCCACCTCCTCCCCCGCCCGGCTTCTTAGATTATTCACTGTAGGTGGAATGTCCCCAAATCTCTCTCTCTTAATTTGTGCATGAGCTACAAATGGTGCAAACTAACAAGCAGCTGTAATTAGCCCCCTGATTCATCTCTCCGATGAGACCTTCACTGCCAGCCTCTTGCTTGCATGACACGGAACAGGCTTCCAAGAGAGGTTGTGGAATCCCCGTCATTGGGAGTTTTAAGAACAGGTTGGACAAACACCTGTCAGGGATGGTCTAGATTTACTTGGTCCTGCCTCAGCACAGGGGGCTGGGTTTGATGACTTCTCAAGGTCCTTTCTAGCCCGAAATTTCTATGATTCTAAGTAGCAGACATCTCTTCCACCTGGCAAGGAGCAGGCTGGATTCTACCAGGGTAGAGGGAGTAGAACACATGGGGCCTGCTTCTCTTTGTACGTTGTGTAGTCATTTACACCAGCGTAGAGTACAGCAAGGGTGTAAGTCACCACCAATCTGACTTAGGTCTGGTCTATACTACCCGCCTGAATCGGCGGGTAGAAATCGACCTCTCGGGGATCGATTTATCGCGTCCCGTCGGGACGCGACAATCGATCCCCGAATCGGCGCTCTAACTCCACCAGCGGAGGTGGTAGTAAGCGCCGCCGACAAAAAGCGGCAGAAGTCGATTTTGCCGCCGTCCTCACAACGGGGTAAGTCGGCTGCGATACGTCGAATTCAGCTACGCTATTCACGTAGCTGAATTTGCGTATCTTAAATCGACTCCCCGCTGTAGTGTAGATGTACCCTTAGTAACACTACACCAACGACTGCCTAAGGTGCAGGGCAGCAGAGAATACAAGCCATGGCCTTTCCATGAATGAGATTTCTCTCTGGGTGCTGTCTGAACAAGGAGTCCCTTAAAATCAATTATCCTTAATAGTTTATTTTAAAGCCCCAGTATTTCCCATCCCTGCAACCAATTCCATACCTTGCATTGCTCTTTTGGGAGTTAAGATCATAAGGAAATGACAATCCGCCACACGCAGGCTGGGAGATGCAAAGACACTTTATTGCACACCTGGACAGCAGCAGAGAAATGTTTAACAGCAAACTGGCTGAAAGAGAACTCATCCAGAGGTGCAAATGGTGTTAAAATACCCAGTCAGTGGAAGAAATCCAGTCCACTTAAAGCAAACACAGGAGCTGTTTGGAAGAAGGTGGGCCCCAGTGGTTTCTTTATAGGCAGATGGTATATGGGAACGAGGACTTGCAATGCAAAATGGGCCACATTCAACCCTGGGGTAGCTTGATTAATTCGAATGATGTTACAGCAGGGAGGAATTTGGCCCAATAAGTCTCTGGTTAAAGGGATATTGTTTAGTAGCTATGGGGTAGTTTGAAAAAGAGATTTTCCAAAAGCTGCTGTGGATAGCAGTGTGTTTGATTATTTCTTTAGAAAATATCATTACCGTCTTTTCGTATTTCAACCTTCCACTGAGGTATTGGGAACCCCAACCTGGCAGCTGCTGGCTAGTGCAGCAAGGACCAAAGAGTGAAGGTAACTAGAAAGGCAAGGTCCGATTTTCAGCAGCCAACTGCTCCCGTAGTGACACTTCCAGCCAGACTATCCAAAGTGCTCAGCACCCAACGTTCTGAGCTCGTGTGAAAATCTGACCCTGACGGTGGGTGCTGAAAACCCTGACTGTGAAGGGTGCTGCCTTGCAAAGCAGGAGTAAGTCAATACCACTGCACCCCCATAGCCAGAGTTTGCAGGGTCAGGCCCAAAGTTAAACTGACTGGCTTTGTCTCACTTCCTAAGCAAAGCGAAATGCAGAAAGCGACTTAGCAGCATCAACAGTGATGAGAAGTAAAGGAGATCCTTTGTTTTTAATTTTTTCTAATGCTCTGAGGAGGTGGCCGTGGTGGCTTTCTCTTGCTCAGATGACTTAATTTGATCAGGTCCTGGAGGAATTTCCACCTTTCATCCCTTCGCGTTACATCCTCCTTTCCTGAAACAAATATAAATGCTCCTTTCAGCCAAGTTTAGAGTTTAACAGTTATGGAACATCTGCGTACATAATCACTTTGCATGTCATTAGACTCCCTTTGGTGACACATGTTCTATACCTGCAGGTTTCCTATAGTACAAAGGCCTGAGCTAGATCATTGGATCCAAACCTCCCTGAATTCTGGGCAAGTCTGGACAGGGCCCCAGATCCAATATTTGTAGCTAAGACTCTTCTCTAGCAAGGAGATGAGATTTTTCCACCCAGGATCAGGTTACAATTATATCACACTTCCTCCTACCAAAACCACAGCATGTTGCTTGAAGGTAGAGCTGGTCAGGAATTTTTCCCTGAATCGGTTTTTGGTCAAAAATGCCGATTTGTCAAAATTGAAACTTCATGAACCAGGTTCCGATTGGATGAATCTCCCAACTCGAAAAAAAGTTGAAAAAAGGAATTTTTGGAACTGTTAAAACATCTTGCACTGACATTTTCAAAACAAAAAAAATCAAATTTCTGATTTGAAATGCCTTTGTTTCCAAACCGAATCTAATTGAACTAAAAAAAGGGAATCAAAATCAAATCAAA
Organism: Trachemys scripta elegans; assembly: GCF_013100865.1. Lineage (NCBI taxonomy): Eukaryota > Metazoa > Chordata > Testudines > Emydidae > Trachemys > Trachemys scripta. The sequence continues at coordinate 150,980,264 of NC_048299.1, forward strand.
ACCAAATGTTTCAAAATTATCAAAACAAAGTTCCCATTGACCCAAACTGGAAAAAAATGTTGGCGCATGAATATTTTTGAGAGTTCATCTTTTTGCCCTGATTTGAGATAGGGAAAAAGTTTTGAACCTGAAATATTTGAGGGATGGGAAACCCGTTTCCCACACAGCTGTACTGGAGGGTACATCAGCGATGACAATAAAAAGCTGGCCAAGTGAGCGGTGGTGTACATGGACACAGGGCGATGTTCCTGCCTGAGCCCAACTGAGCAATCAGCTAATGCCCTGATGTATGAGAACAGGGTGTGAGGCTGCTTCTCTTGCTGGAAAACTAGAATTCAAGCCATTCAGCCTATGCAGACCTTCAAAAAAGAACTACATAAGTTCATGGAGGATAGGTCCATCAATGGCTATTAGCCGGGATGAGCAGGGATGGTGTCCCTAGCCTGTGTCTGTCAGAAGCTGGAATGGGCGACAGAGGATGGATCACTTGATCATTACCTGTTCTGTTCATTCCCTCTGGGGCACCTGGCATTGGCCACTGTTGGAAGACAGGATACCGGGCAAGATGGACCTTTGGTCTGACCCAGTATGGCCGTTCTTATGTTGTGCCATTCCCCTGCTTTTTCAGGAGTTGCCCTGCCTTGCTTAGCAAACAATCCCGCGCAGTGCTAAGCGTGGCCTACTGATTGGGAGAGCAGCGTGTTTTATTAAAAATACAAGCTAATATTTAACAATATGTGGGAGGGGCACCAGGGTAGCATATAAATCACCATCATGTTAGGAGGAAACCTCGATTTTTGTGGAACAGGGGATTTGATGGTGGTGTTTTCATAGCCATCAGCAGCTGGCCTGTCAGATGACCCAGCTCCTGCAGCTGGATTTCAAGAGAAGAAAGCAGGCATAGTCCCCTAACTTGTCTGCTTGTTTCTCACATCTTGGCTGGCCTTCTCTGATACCTTTAATCCAACTCGGCCAGTGGGTGTTAGTCATTTTTTGTGTTACGCTATTACCTAGGGACCCCATTGTGCTAGGCATTATGTAAAAGCATAATAAGCGACAGTCTCTGCCCAAAGGAGTCTACAGTCTAAACAGACAAAAGCCCCCAACTTGACCGTAAAACTTTCCTTTCCCTCTGAGGTTTGGTGTATGAGGATTTCAAAATGTTGACTGTTCCTTGCACTATCCTGCCTCTGTCTGTAGAATCAAAACCCTGATCACTGCAGGAGAATCTGTAGGATAGTCGGGTCCAACAAAGAAAGAGTGAGAGTTAAGGTTTGTTGTGCAGAGAGTAAGAGATTAGAATTTACCGGGGGCCATAGGGATTCACAGCATTCCACACTGTACAGATTAAAATGTGGCTCCTAACCCAGGGAGTTTACAATCAAACACAGGCAGGATGAGGTCAGACTAGATGATCACACTGGTCCCTTCTAGCCCTTGCAATCTATGAGAGGATGGGGCAAAAGAGCAGGGGTGAGAAGCAGGATCATGGGACAGAGGAGGCTGCTCTGGGGAGTAGTGGGCAGCATAGAAGAATATGCACAGCTGGGGATGGGGATGGAGAGCAGGCGGGCTGGGAGCCAAAATGTGGGGTTAGGGCAAGAGTGTGTGCAGGTGAGGAGCTTGAATGTGATGCCTTCAGGGGCAGGGGAAGGAGTTTGAGGGGATACAGGGAGGTCTGGGCAGAGGCAGTCCAGGCACTAGGCGCAGGCAGAGTGGTCGAGAGCTTTGGAGCTAGGGCGGGGGCTGGAGAAGCAGGTGGGATCGAATGGGAGGTTGTTTCATTGGAGGGGAAACAAGAATGTGCTTGCAAGCAGATGGCAAAGGGCCAGGTGGGTGAAAGATAAGAGAGTGGGAGGGGATGGGAGAAGGAAGGCGGGAGGGGAGAGGATGGGGCACAGGGGACACATACGATGTGTCTTGGCAGGGAGACACCTGAGATTGTACTGAATTTCTTCAGCTCTCTTTGTAACAACATGCTCACCTGAAAACCCCAGCAGGGTGGTAACTGCCCTGCCCCACTCCATACTAACCCTCGGCCCTGGGGCCGGGCCTCAAAGCCTTGCTTGGCTCATGGCTGTGGAGAAATAGAGTAGCCCTATCCTCTTCTCTAATGTCAGAGCCATTTTGATGCATGCAGTGCTGCGCTGGGTCCCTTTGCACAGGCCTGCAGAGTCCATTCGCGCTAAGCGGCGCCAAGCACTCGCCTCCAAGGAGCTCCCTGAGCTCCTGGACAAGGCAGGGGGAAGCCACAAAAACGGCTCGAAGCTGCAGCCTGGTATCAATAGTGCAACAGCTCATGCAAAGCACAGGGATAGGGCGGAATACAGTCCCTGGCTGCGAAGTTACTGGAAGCGAGGAGCAAAGAGGGTAATGGAGTGTGGGGAGATTTTTTTCCCTTGAAAATGCCCACTACAAATAAATTGTACCATACACACCTGGGGTATGTGATTATGGGGATGGAATTTGGGCCAGGCACTAGCCTCATCCACTGTGTTTTCTCTGTGCAGACTACGGTCGCCCCACACCTCCATCCCAGAGTGGGTACCATCGCTACCAGTTCCGTCTGTATGAGCAGCCGGCTCATGAGGCCATATCTCTAAGTCCAGAGGAAGAGGCATCTTTGGGTAAGAGATGACCCATGTTCTCTGTGTGCTGCTGAGCTTGCAGTCTCTGTCTGTCTCTCTCTTAGCACAGCCAACATCTGAAGGGAATGATCATTTCATCATCTCTCTGCACATTTGTTATTGTACCATCTCCCAGCTCAGCGCAGTCAGGTTTTCAAGCCGGGAAGCACCCGAGGACCCCCATAGAAAATACCCCCCCTGTAGAGGCATAGCTATGTACTGCAGAACAGATAGGGACTCTTGGTACAATCTGCTTGGGTGCCATCAACAGGAAAGCACCAGTGCTGGCTGGGTGGGGGCAGCAGCAGTTGCCCAATAGGAAAACAAAAGGCGCTTGAGCAAGTTTGGGGGAAGGGCAAAAATTAGGGTCACTCCAAGTCGCAAAACCCCACCTTGCACTTACCCCATCGGCTTCAGCGGAGTCGCTCCTCATTTACACCAGTGAGAGGGGAATCCGCCCGCACGCAAAGCAAAAGACATTAGAGCTCATAGGGGCAGTAGAGAAGCAGAAGATTCTACGCTTGCCTGGATTCCTATTTGTACCGGCACTAGACACATATTTTCTTGCTGTCCAGGTTTCTAACATGATTCCTCTGGTGAATGTGGATGGCTATAACAAGGCTTGGCAGAATGCGATTTTTTAAAATAATTTCGGTGGGTAATATCACTGTTCATTTTGAAGCTTTTTTTTACTTTTATCTATTTAAATTTTCACAATTGCCCAAAATTATGGAGGGAGGGCGTCAGACAATAATTATTTAATGACAGAAGATGTTGAGATTCAAAAACAGAACACATTATCACCATTAAAATACAAATTGTCACCATCACGTCAAAATATACAAGTAAATGTCCTTAAATCAACCTATAATAAATTCTTAAGCAGCATTTTTCTTTCTTTGCCTATCTCTAAATATTGATTTTCACCGATGGAAATATTTTTGTCAGTTTGTGTGTGCGCAGTGAAATAGATGTTTGCCAATATTTATCAATGAAAATCTAATCCTTCCAAGCCTAGATATGAGAGACCCCTTTTTATATCTGTGAAGTGTATTGTGTCCCTTCTTGACCCTATAAACATCTGATTTAGACAACAATGATGAGGTAGTTTGCATGCTGTGGAGCTGGGCGAATAACAGATGTTTTAGTTTGAGGGCAATTACAAAAAGTCCCCCCCAAAAATTAATTTGGGATCAGACCAAAAATGGACATTTTTGGTGAAATCAAAAAGTTAACAAAAATTGTTTTGAGTAAAACAAAATGAAACAACATTTTGATTTTGTCAGAACAAAACATTTTGTTTGACCTGAAATGTTTCGCTTAGATTTTGAGCATTTTTAAACATATTTGAATTTTTTAAATTAAAAGCTATGAAAATTTTGAAATGAAAAGTCATTTTGAACCAAAAAATGAGAATGTTGCTTTTAGAAAATGTCAGAATGAACTGGTTAGATTTTTTTCTGATTTTTCCCCTCAGGTTTCATTTCTAAACAAACAATTCAGCAAAACATTTATGTCACCAGATCTGCATTTTTCACTGAAAAAAAATTGTGTGCAAAACATTTTGCCCAGCTCTAACTCACAGTCCCCTCCCATCTGGCAAAATTCACTCATGGTCAGGGCCGCCCAGAGGGGGTGGGGGCAAGTGGGGCAATTTGCCCCTGGCCCCAGAGGATATAGTATTCTATAATATTGCAACTTTTTTTTATGGAAGGGGCCCCCGAAATTGCTTTTCCCCCAGGTCCCCTGAATCCTCTGGGTGGCCCTGCTCATGGTATAAGTGAGTGCAACTCCAGTGATTTCAGTGAGCTGAATTAGATCCCCAGAGTAAGGGACAGAATTGATTGATCTACCTTCTCCCCTGGTGTAATATCATTAACTTCAAATGAGTTACAGCAGGGAAGAATTTGGCCTATCATGTCACATTTCCCCTGCTCACAGGAAACATGCTTCTCCAAATACCATGATTTTGGTTCTGATCACTGTGCAGAGATTGGGGGGGGCGGGGACGCGTGTTTTTTTGGTTTGAATATTGCCAGGTTCTGGACTAACCCCACAGACTCAATGTGTACAGACACGCTGAAGGTGCTTGGTCATGTATCCTATTGCTTGCTGCAATGTGTGTAGTTAAATAAGAGAACAGCAGTGTTAGATAATTCACCTGTGCTGGTGCACAGAAAAGGGCTGGCAAACTTTGTGGAGTCAGGAATCGTCTTTTTAAGAGAACAGGAGAGAAAAGTTCATGTAATACTTTATTACTGTTTTATTTACTTAGCCCCAACAACATACTACAAACACAGCCCTGTCCAAGCAGCTTGCGGTCTAGTTCTGGCACAGATGTACTAGACACAGATAACACACCATGCAATGATACATGAGGTGGAGAAATTTTCCCAAGGTCATTGCTGGGATAATCCTCATTCCTGGTTCTTCTGTGGTGGGTTGCATCCAAGGATCTCAAAGCACTTTGCAAAAAGTCACACTTCTGTCTCAAACCCACAGGCAGAAGCAGATGGGGAAACTGATGCACAGCGATGTGGAGCCCAGGGTCAGAGCAAGTCTGTGGGAGAGCCACTGAGAGAACCCGGGAGTCCTGACTCCCAGTGCCATGCCTTAATCACAGGATCATCTTCCCCTGCCTCCTCCTCTGTGGATGAAGCATGTTTTGGGGATGAATTCATAGGGAGAGTGGGAGGTCACAAGAAGAGGGAGATGCAGAAAAACGCATGGGAATAGGAGCACAAAAAGGAGGAAGAGAGCAGTTAGGAGGGCCTGGAGTGAAGGGAGTGAGAGGGTCAGTGGAAATTAACAGGAGGATTGGTGTAAATGGAGTAGGAGGAGAGCATGGTTGTAGACTCAACTTTGTTCTTACCGAAGCTGCCAGGGTTAGAAACGTGAGGGTCAATGAGGGAAGAAAAGCAAAGCTGACACAGGGAAGGAGCAGAGTGGAGGCAGGGCCAATATGATGTGAAGAAATCCCACTGTGGAGCAGGCATTTCCTTAGAAACCCTCCATGGATGGAGCACATGCAGGATGAGGGGCTATAAAGCACTCTCATCCCCTTACCTCCACGGTGCCAGGAGGCTGGGCAGCGGGTCACGAGAACTATAAATACAGCCAGGACCATTATTATTATTTATTTGTATTGCCTCAGTGCCACAAAGCCCCCGTCCTGGACATTGTGCTAGGTACTGTCCAAACACAGGACAAAGCCAGTTCCTGTCCCAAAGAGCTTTACAATCTCAATACAAGACAAGAGACAACAAATGAAGACAGACAGCTAGATGGGGAGTACAAGGAAACAATGAGACGATATTGGTCAGCGTGAGAAGCAGAGGTCTCATCCAGCGGCCTAACCATTGTCACGTTTTTTGTAGAGGAGAGTTTTAAAGGGGGATTTGAAGGAGGTTGATGAGGTACCTTGGTGGATGTTTACGGAGCGAACAAAAGATAGCAGGGTGATGGACAGAAATCCACTGAACCAACAGTCAAAGGGGGGATACGGCATGCTCTGGAGGAGGAGGGCTCTCTGTGTGGGGCAGACAGCAGCCCTAATAATGTGTGCATCCTATGATACCGGTATGTTTCCCCATTCCCTCCACCCCACCCTCACCAGACTTGTTTGTCTTGTGCACCTGTTAGGGCTTCTCTTGTAGGCTATATGCGCTTTGGAGAAGGGCAGTGGAGTGGAGAAAGCCAATGTTGGAGCAGGGCTTTCCCCAAAGACTTGTGTTTATGGTATGTTTGTACAGCACCTCACACAATGGGGCCTGACCTGATGTTTCTGAAGTGAGACAGATCCCAGCAAGATCCTAGTTCTACCTCAGGAGGCCCAGCGTCATGCAGGTGCCTTCAAAGGGGTCCCTAAAAGGAGCAGGGAAGGTGTACCTTTTGGGATGAGGCTCAAGGAGCCGCTGTTGAGAGCTGTAAAAAACCACCCAGCCGGCCAGTAGCGGAATCCAAGATGGGGAGAGGTCTCAAGGGCTGTGAAATGCTGACAAATCCTTGCTGGCACTTCCCCAAGCTCAAGCAGTTTCGTCAGCGACACCTCCAGGCTATTATGCTTATCAGGTGGCGAGATAAACATCAGGAATAATGAGATTTGGCAATGGAGTTGCACAAACAGCCCCGAAACATTGCTCATAAACTCCCTGCCCCACCAGGCCGGGCACGTCCTCCACATGGAGGGATGACCAGGGTCCCAAAGCAAACTGCTGCATCACGAACTTTTCAGAGGCAGGAGATTAAGAGACAGGCAGAGGGAAAGCTGCAGGGACGCCCTGCAAGGTGGCCTCACCCCTGGTGACATACGGGAAGCGCCGGCAACAAACAAAATCCACATGCAGAGCCAGAGCCACGTCTGGCTCAGAAAGTTCTGCAAAACAAGCGCCTTGCGAACAATGAGAAAATAGGGGTCAGGTGCATCTAGCAAATGATTCTGTGCTTCCCTGCCCTACCCATGCAATTAGTTTTGTTATTATTTATTATTTGTATTAGGCACCTAGGTGTCCCAGCCATGGACCAGGATGCACTAGGCGTTGTACAAACACAGAACAAAAAGATGGGTGCTGCCCCCAAAGAGTTTACATTGAGCATTGGCCTGCTAAACCCAGGGTTGTGAGTTCAATCCTTGAGGGGGCCACTTAGAGGTCTGGGGCAAAAATCTGTCAGGGACAGTACTTGGTCCTGCTGTGAAGGCAGGGGACTGGACTCGATGACCTTTCAAAGTCCCTTCCACTTCTATGAGATAGGTATATCTCCATATAATAATAATAATGTACATGGAATGAGCCTCTTCAGCCTCCTTGGGCCTTGGCTACAGGGGGGAAGTTTACAAATCCTCCCCACCAAATGATGGGGAGAGGGGCATAAAAGCACCTAGATCAATCAGATCAGTAATTCTCAACCCTTGTAATACTGTAATTCCCTAGTTTCAACACGGCCTATGAGCTCACAGAAGTTCTTGTTAACACGAAGGAGTGCATGAATGCACCTAGCATTCAGCGCACAGTCTGTAGCTATACGTAGTTGCAACATTCTGATCCAGTGATCTCCTGTGCTTCAGGGGTGACTGGATCCAGTATTTTGGATCGGCCCTTAAAGACCCTGTAACCAGCTGCAAAGTTCAAACCTTGACCCAGTTCTGAATTTTCCCAGAATCTGAGAGCCAGATCTGTAAGTGGTGTAAATCATGGTAGCACTAATGAAGTCAGCAGGGCTACTCCAACGTACATCAGTCATGGATCTGACCTTTGTGAGATAATTAGAACTCTGGTGAGGTTGCTTCAGGGCCATCTTTATCAGTGGTAAATGCTATTGGTGTTCCTCATAGTATGGAAGTCTTTAATTTTGAACATTATATCAGAGGGGTTTATAAAAATAACGTTTTATCATGTTTTCAATAGAAGCTGTTCCAGCGAAGCCAGAACTACAAGCATATTAAATGTAGAATCCATTGCGGAAAAAATCAATTAATAGCATATAATTGACTAACTTATTTAACAAATGGCTATATTACACAATATCTCATATCCTGGATTAAGCTATAAAGCAATAGGCAGGCACAGTAGTCTAAAAGAAAGCTAATTTATTAAAGCAAACAATTCAAAAATACCCAATTGAGTTTGCCCATATCTACCAGCATCTTAAATCCATCCCAGATACATACACTCCTGGACAACAGGTTGGCCTAGATATGAGTCTTTGCTTATAAACTCCCATGTTGTACCAGCAAGGAAGAATCCAGTTCACTCTGTAGGTATATTTACAATGGATAGCTCTGGTATGCTCATCTATCTATCTATCTATCTATCTATCTATCTATCTATCTATCTATCACCATAGATACCCATCTATTTATCTGTCTTATATCATATCTTACATGGCCCCATTCGCCTTAGTATATAAATCTATGGAACACCCCAATCCATCTGAATGAAAGTTACTCTGACATTTTGTTTCGATATATTAATATATCCAAAGTATTTTGGCTTAAACCATACTGGAAAACACACAGACATTTCTGTCACTAATAGAGATGGGCTCAGGTCACAAAATTGAGAACCAGATCTAGGGTTTTCAGCCCACCTCAGGGTTTTGGTGGGTTGGGAAGGTTCCTGTGTTGAGTTAAGGGCTTGCGTGATCAGCTGTGAAATCTGGATTTGGACCAGGGCAGGTTTGGATGCAGGGTTTTTGTTCTGGATCATGCTAGACACTCCACACCCCAAACCTCTTCTAAAGGCTCGGAGTGGGAGTTATTTTGCATATCCCAGCCAGCATTGTCTGGAGGAGACAGAAGATGCACAGAATCTTTGCAAGTAGTTAAACATAATCATCCTCGATCCTCGCTAATTAACAAAGACGAAAGCTTGGGACCTGCCCAGCCCTAGAATGTTGTTCCATGATTATGTGACAATTGATTTCTAATTATTCCATATGCAGATGATTTCTCTCTTTAATCCTATCTCTTCCTAACTCCTCACACACTAGATCCAGCTATTAGCAAGATCCAGCTATTAGCAACATTCACTCATTTTCCCCTAGATGGATCAGGGAACTTTATCTGAGTCATTCATCTTGAAGATAATTGGCCACTTACTCTGTAAAGACACTTCATTTCAACAAGTATTTTGCAGAGCATGCTCCACTTTGTAACACATGCCGGGTTCTACCCTTCAATTACTCTGTAGTGTGAAGTATCAGAGGGGTAGCTGTGTTAGTCTGGATCTGTAAAAAACAACAGAGAGTTCTGTGGCACCTTTAAGACTAACAGATGTATTGGAGCATAAGCTTTTGTGGGTCTGACGAAGTGGGTATTCACCCACAAAAGCTTATGCTCCAATACATCTGTTAGTCTTAAAGGTGCCACAGGACTCTCTACTGTAGTGTGGACGCACTACAGCAGGGTGGATCATGTAATGTCATCTGGGGTCCAGCCGGAGGGGTAAGCAGTAGCAGTGACTTAGTCCTGGTGATGGGAAAAGTAGGTTGGGAGACCTAATCAAAGAGCTTTCTGCCACAGACAGCTGCTGATCAGATAAAAGGCTGCATGACTTCACTGGGAGTTGTAGGTTATTCCGCACCTCTGAAAATCAGGCTGTTTAAGTAGGTGACTAAGAATGGATTTAGGTGCCTAACTTTAGGCAGCCAAGTTTGAAAATTTTGGCTTCAGGGCATGTCTACACTCCAAAAAAAAAAAAAAAACCCACAGCAGTGAGTCTCAGAGCCTGGGTCAATTGACTCAGGCTTGTGCTGCGGGGCTAAATAGCAGCGTACATGAAAACCCGGCAAGATGGGTGGGTCTCAGAGCCTGAGCTCCAGCTCACGCCAAACATCTACACTGCTATTTTTAGCTCCGTAGCACAAGCCCCGCGAGCCTGAGTCAGTCAACCCAGGCTCTGAGCTTTTTTCCCCGCCTCTTCCCCCCCCCCCGCCCCCTCCCCCAGTGCAGACGTGCTTTTAATGACTTGTCCAGGAGGACAGAAGACTTCAACCTCTTAACTTGACATGAGGGAGTGAACCAGTAATAGAATCCAGGAGTCCTAGAACGCCCAGCCCTGTGTTTTATCCACTAGACAAGGCACCCGCTCTATAGCAGATGTCCCATGGGACACAGAAAGTGCTCTACCACTGAGGCGCTCACCATGTATGCAATAGTTAGAACATCACAATGTACCAAAATATCAGTGGCTAAATTCCGAGGATCTGTAACTCACATGTTTCAGATTACACTCCACTGGAACCTGATGCAAAATTTGTCACTCCCAGGTGCAAGATTTTTCACTTAAGCTACCTTTCATCCTGCTGTTGCATGGTCTGTCGTCTGAGGGCTGTTCAAATTGCTTGGGCTGTGTCCAAAAGACCTGTAATATATTAGTATATCTTGTCACTGGACTCTCTGATACATTAGCATCACGATTTGTCCAACAGCTGTGCCAGACTGTGTGCTGAAACTGTCACCGTAGAGGATCCGTTACTTAAATAGTTGGTAGAAGGTTATTTTTAACCTCTTTTCTACTGAATCACATACCTGGTGTGTCCAACAGCTGCTGCTGGATCTAACAAGCACCCCCAGGGGCCTGTCCATTTGAACCCCCATGGACAACTGTTAGTGGGGCATAAGTCCTAGATGCATCCAAACAAAGGGCCAGATTCTGTCATCACAGGGGTTTTACACCATTGACTTCAATGCACAGCATCAAACCCTCCGTTGTTTAATACTTTTTGCAAATCTTTTCCATCTCTTACACTGAAACCCAAAGGCAATAAGCAGAAAAATGCAAATATGTGTTCTATAGTATGTTAAAATTACATTAAAGCTCTGACGTCAGGTAACGGAAGCCAGAAAATGGAAATGGAAAGCTATTATCCAAGGCTCAGACCACCCCACTCTTCTTAAGAACTGCCGGGTAAGAGCCATGCCAGATCACCCATTGCTCTAATACCGAAGCCCAACAGGAGTTGTTAAGGTCAGCCTTAGCTCTCAGTTTTCCATCTAGTCTTGCTTTAAACCAGATCCTTCTTGTCATTTTAATATAGTATTTTTGTTGACTTAATAGAGCCCCATGTATCTATTGAATAAACATGAATTGCCAATATATTCCATCTGTTCATTGCTGTCAGAATTAGTAGAAGGATGGGATACCTAATCAAAGTGCCTTCTACTTGCAGACTGTTCATGATCGGATAGAAAGCTACATGCAGAGAACTGCTTTTAAGACTCGTCAGTAAGATGAAGCAGATTGGAATCCACATTTTCTTTCATCCAGTTATGGAAGAAACCATGTGCAAATAGTTTCTATGATACTAGTATTCAAGGGAAACTGACAAACATACTGTAGCAAACCCAAGGCCATCTAGGAGTTCAGTACTGTCACTCCTGCCATGTGCTTAGCCACTCGCAAGATCAGGACAACAAAGGGAATAGAAGTCAGAGCCTCTTGCACCACAAGCAAACATCTCCTGCCACGTTAGTTAAATAAGACTCTCCATTAGTTGTTAGCAATATAGGATCTATGAAACACAGGGAAGCAGTTCTTGCTGCATCCAGTAGATGGCAATAGTAATTTATCTAATTATCAAAGATATTTCCAAGGCACCTACCATGCACTTAAATAGCAAAGTGATGAGCACCAGATAGCTAGATAGATAATCTGCTCAGACCAGTGGTTCTCAACCAGGGGTACCCCTGGAGCTATGCAGAAGTTCTCCTGAGGATACATCAACTCATCTAGATATTTGCTCAGTTTTACAACAGGCTACAGAAAAAGCACTAGCAAAATTAGTACAAACTAAAATTTCATACAGACACTGAGTTGTTTATACTGCTCTATATACCATACACTGAAATTTAAGTATAATATTTATATTCCAATTGATTTATTTTATAATTATATGGTAAAAATGAAAAAGTCAGCAATATTTCAGTAATAGTGTGGCTGGGACACTTTTGTATTTTTATGTCTGATTTTGTAAGCAAGTAGTTTTTAAGTGAGGTGAAACTTGTGGGTAAGCAAGACAAATCAGACTCCTGAAAGGGGTACAGTAGCCTGGAAAGTTTGAGAGTCACTGTCTTAGATTATAGGCTCTATGCAGCACAATCCATTAGAATACATATTTTAAATTCCTTATCCTTGTTACTAATAATCCCAGAGATCATTAATTTAGATACTATTTTATTGGTCCAACAAAGGGAAATACTTGAGCAGTACAGTCAGGAGAAGAAACGTCTCTCAGGTTGCAGCCAACACTAAGATGATAAAATAAAACATTGATTTTAGGCATAAACAGTTATTTGATTTTTCATCTGTTTGGAACATAAAAAGAGAAGCTAGCCATTGGCTTAAACAGCATGGCATGTGGATGAGCTCAGATTATTACAACTGAATCACTTTAAAGCTCTAATGTATCTATTAACGGATTGTTTAGCTTTTGCAGTTCGGCTGATGGGAACAGTGAAACTAGGTTGGTCAGTTTCCCCTTCTGTTTCTATTAATTTTCACATCTCTGTGCACTAGCACAATACTGTTGGATCAGGGCTTCTAAATTTAAATTCCCTCCTAAAATGGGTCCATTGAAAATGAATGTAAAAGATCATGAAAACATTTCTCTTCCCTTAGCCATTGATAAAACTTTCCCCTCCCACACACACAGCCACCTTGCATTTTGAGCATAAAATAAGCAGGCAATGCCCTTTCAATAAAACAGAGGCCTGACATCTTAATGGCAAGCCATTTGCTCCACATAGACTCAGAGGGGCTCAGGCCTCCAGAAGAGGGCACTAAACTGCGACCTATGTATGTTTTTTCCTCCTTGTTCAAATCAATGGAAAATAGAAAGGAACAAAATTAAAATAGCAAAAGATAAAAGTAAAATAACTCATATTTTTTTTCCCTCCATGAATGGGCAGTTAGAGAAGTTTACAGTTATACATAAGAATAGCAGTTATTGGTCAGGAGACAGATGCCAAGATAGCTGACTGAGAAGTAGTCTAGATATATTCTCCAGTATGCGGGTAGGTAAGTAAATGGATCTGTCAGTCATGTGCCTGGCAACCCTTACTAATGATCATTTGCATAAACATAGCACCATTCACACAGAGATCAGAAAGCTCTTTACAAGGAGAAATTAAGTCTTGCAGCACAGTATCATGATCGCCATTTCTCAGGTGGGGAAATTGAGGCACAGAGTTAGGTGACTTGCCCAAGGTCACCCAGCAAGTCGGTGGTTGAGCTGGAGATAGACCCCAGAAGTCCTTTCAGTTTGTTCCTGGTCCCCCCATTAAACTCCAAAATCTGCCTGATGCCACAGACAGGTTGGTCTGCTCCCTGAAACTCTCATGACTGCCATCTCCTGGTGAGGCAACTGACGAGGTCCCTTTGAGCCGCTGCCTTGCCATCAAAATCCCATGCATGAAGAGAGCATCCATCTCACATGCTGCCGCAGGCTGGAGAGTAGTTGTGACAGACAAGTCACTCCACTCCCTGTCCCAACATGAAAGTTATCCTGGGTCATTTAAATGCCTGGGCATGACTCCACAGATACAGGCTCACATGCTGTATGGACCCAACCCTCCTAAACAAATATAGCCACCATGTGGAAGTCTTCTCACAGCTTTAAAAATCCCAGCTTGGGGCCTCACACAGGCTTCCATGTGCCAAATCTTGAGGAAGTGTAAAGCAGTGTAGCTTTGGCTCCAGTGAAGCTATGCCATAGTACACTAGCTGAGGGATGCAGCCCCATGTTTCTTACTGAAGATGGAAATACTGGGAGTACACAGTCTAGGAGGTACGTCAGGAATGTTGCTACGCAAAAGCCTTTCTCTCTCACTGGAAGCTCTCTCCAGCTTCACCCTGAGCTGAAAGGGTTACATCTATTTCATTTTCACTGATTAAAGATAATCTTTTGTGGTCTGTAGAATGTCAAACACACTCACCTAATCCACAACTTGGTCTAGCTTTGAACTGTTTGTTTAATATCTGATGCACGAATAGAGGGAAACTCCCTCTTTGCACTGGGGAATTTAGTGATCCAGTGAAACCAGTAAGCTGACAAGTAAACTCAGCCCCGGGACCGTGTTGCTAAAACCAGCGTATGACTTCGAGGGCATCTGGCGCTGCTGCTTTCACTCTGTGTCATGATCACAACTCACCCAGGCATCTCCTTCAAAATGGCGGTTGGCACAGAAGGCCAGAAGCACAAGAGTCCAATTGCTGGGCTTATCGTACATTTGCGTGTAGGCATGTATGTATACACTAGGACCGCCCTTATTCACACAGATAACTGGCAGGCAAGATGGAGCTGGATTGAGAGCCTGAATCTGGATTCAAATATCCTCCAGTTTCTGATGTGTTTGGCCCTGGAGCTGTAGTTCAGGCCCCACGCTAGAGCAACTTGCAGGTTAACAAGTGAGGTTGATGTTGAGTCTTTCATTCTACCACCACCTGGGGCACTAGCAAGGAGCTCACAGATCATTTAGTCACAGAGTCTAAAAAATGACCTGAGAGCTCCTTGTATCTGCTATTACATTCTACTGAGCAATGGGGGAGGGATAGCTCAGTGGTTTGAGCATTGGTCTGCTAAACCCAGGGTTATGAGTTCAATCCTTGAGGGGACCATTTAGGGAGCTGGGGCAAAAATCTGTCTGGGAATTGGTCCTGCTTTGAGCAGGGGATTGGACTAGATGACCTCCTGAGGTCTCTTTCAAACCTGATATTCTATGAATGGGGTAAAACCCTGGAGTTGAGTGGGTTTTATGGATTAGCAAACTGAGAATTTGTAAGCTCCTACTGTGCTTTGTAAAATAAGGGAGAAGCCCACAGCTGCCGAAACTACTGCAGTTAACAAGGGGACAAAAGTCTGAGCCCTTTACTCAGCGATTATTCAACCCTTACTCTTTAGGCCATACCTAAATATAGTACGTTTGTACAGTGTGGCCCCTCTGTGGCTGGTCCACAGATGAGAGCTGCCTGCTACTGTTCCCAGGGCATGAGGGGTTTAGCTCAAGTGGCAAGAGCTGGTGCTTTCCGTCCTGGGTTCAAATCCCATTAACAGTCGGGTGGGTATGTAAGATATGAATAAAAAGGAGAGGTTCCTCCACCGGGTATGAGAAAGGGGGTGCTGCATTTCAACCTGTGAGTTTTCTCTGGATTATTTAATGGCTGGTGTGTGAGTTGTAAAGGGGCAACTCACCTGTTCTAATTCTGTGTCTTAGGGATGGGGTATAATATTCTCTCTGATCACAGAGGGCATGTATCACAGCAGTGTGATCACTCAGGATTGCAGTGATTGTCTGTGATGGGCCCTGTTTGCACTGGGAAGCCGTGTGAGGTTCTTACTGGAGGGGATATGTCTGGAGTGCTTTGTGTTCGTCACATGTAATGTGAGTTGACATGATCAGCAGCTGAGAGGGAAGTAAAGGGAAAATCTGGATTATTATACACCAGTTTGCTCGGTGGTGGGTGGATGGACACAGCCCCTTTGCTCTCTGTTTGGTGTGTTCCATGGCTGAATTGTAGGACACAATGCTAGAAAGTGGTGAGTGGAAATAAGGTGTAAATTTTTAATGGTGAGAGCAATTAACCATTGGAACAATTTACCCGGGGTTGTGGTGGATTCTCCATCACTGACCATTTTTAAATCAAGACTGGATGCTCTTCTAAAGAATCTGCTCTAGGAATTGTTTGGGGCAGGTCTCTGGCCTGTTATAAGGCAAGTCAGACTAGATGATCACAATGGACCCTTCTGGCCTTGGAATCTGGGAGTGCCATTAACATCTACGGAAGCTGAGGGTGTTCGACACCTTGTAGGATCAGCTCCTTGATTTTCTCAAAACCACATACTTCTTCTTCCTCGTCAGGCCTTTTATTCACACAGACCTCTAGGCCTGATCATTGCACTTACTCTGTTAGGGATGAATCATGCCAGGTGCTGCATGCCCTCGACTCCTGTGGTCGGGGTGTTGAGGGTGCTTTTAGTAGCAGGCATTCGGCACTCTGCCTAACCAGTTCCTTAGTGACACTATTATGGGAGATGCTCTGCTTTGCGGCCTTCCCCCCCCAGTTTACTCAGGGGTAAGGAAGCTTGGGAGGGTAGTTATTCCAGGGATTATCAGTGTTTCCTGACCTAGGAGGAATTCTTAGGCAGCCGTGTCCCTTATTGGTGAGTGTGTGTGTCCGTTGTGAGTGGGATTTTCACAAGCACACCGTGCAGTCACTGCTAAAACTCCCATTGTCCTCACCTGAGCAGGGTTGGGCCAGCGCTGAGCAACTGGGCAAACACCCCAGCATATGGAGAGTTCTTCTGAAGTGGGCTCTGCAGCTGCCCTCTGCCAGACATGACTCCTCTCTACTTCTTACTGGGCAGCACAAACAGATTCCCACTAGCGCCCGTGTGAAAAAATTCTGATTTTCACAAGTGTTCACCACGCTACCCCTTGGAGGAATTGCCCCAGAGGGGAACGTTGCAGAGAAACAGCAGATGTGAGTACCCAGAAGGGCAGCTTTCCCCCACGGCGCCCAGCGAACTGTCTCAGGCATGCTGTCAAAGCGCCATGTTCTTTGGGGGATATTTCTTTCGCCCAGTGCTAGATTCATATCGCGGCTGTGCCAGTGACTCACAAGACAACATTGTGCAAGGCATTCCTTGGGGCTCGGTTCCACCCACCTGGAAAATCGGGTAGAACCAGGACCTGGATAAGAAGCAGAGGCTGCATCCCAGCCAGGCCACTCTGGGATAAATAACTCAGCCACAGCATCTGCACGGGAGCACAGCCTCCTGGGGGTTAAAATTCCACAGGGGGACCCCAAGCTTTTGGTCTCCTGGCAAAGCCTCAGTGAGAGAATAAAGACATTAAGGAGCTAGGCAAGTATAAAAGCTGCTTAATAACACTAATAATCATCATCTTAACTCTCGTGGGGCTGGGGCACCACGTGGCAGAGCTATGGTAGTGACCCACCTCCGCCTAAGGCCCTGTCTACATGGCAGTCCAGACAGCATGAGTCTGAACCATGTCTAAACAGGGTGCTCTCTAGCAGAGCGCTGCTGATGCTGGGCCCAGCCCAGACCCGCTGAAGTCAATCAGAGTCTTTCGATTGACTTTGGATCTGGCCCCTCTGCAGGACAGATGGAAAAGAACCACATTACAAGCTGCTGTCTCAACCTGTGCCCTAGACCCTGTTCTGGCAAACACAGTTAGAGTGACAGCAGCCATGGCCTCCCCTATTACTGGCTGGAGCTGTAAACGGGAAGCTGCCCTGATTGTACTGAATGACCCGAGGGTTCCCCTGGGCAGCAAGCGAGGAGACCTAGTTCGTGTCTGGCAAACAGCTTCTTGCCCAAACTGCCGAGCCCTCAAGAAGCTGGGCCACCTCTGGACATGTTTCTAGGGTATAGTAGGAATAGTTTTATGGTTAAAGTACAGGACAGGGGGTGTCCAGAGCTCTGAGTCCTACTCCTGACTCTGCTTCCAACACTTTCTGAGACCTTGGGTGAGTCATTTAACCTCTCTGCTTCAGTTTCCTGTCTGTAAAATGGAAATAATGCCTACCGGGAAGAGGTGTTTTGAAGCCAAGTAATGAGCACTTTGAGCTCCTGGAATGGGAGGTGCTGTAAAAGCAGAGTGTCAGAAGGAAGTCCAGGAGCTTGCCCAGAACCCCAGACAGTGCAGAGAGCTGCAGTGAGACATCAAGAGCAGGAGACAGCACTGGTTTTGCAGCAGTTGCAGACCACTCCTCTACGTACCTCTTAGAAAGAGCTCAGCAACTCTAGTTCCATAAAAGCCCACAAACTGCAGCTGCGGTCCCTAAATCTTACGGAGCCAGCCCCAATTCCTCCAAGCCTCCAGATTCAGTCCTCACAATAGTCCCAATCCCATCCCTCCAGCCGAAGGACAGCAGCCGCAGCAAAAGGAGAAGGAACAAAAATCCCTACAAGCCAGCTCCTTCAAAGAGCTGAGCAGGAAGAAGTGGAGTTCCTCAATATCCTTCCAAAGTTTGGGCCAAACTTCTCAACTAACTTCCCAGTCGGAATTGCCACTCGGCAGATATTCCCTGCAAGTAATTGAACTGGTGCTGCAAATCCAGCACTTTTCAGCGGCATTATCCAAAGTGTAGAAGTCTCTGGGTGTTATTTAATGGTAAAAAGGACTCCCGCCTACCTCTGCTGGGACATCATTAATCTTTGCAGAAAAGCATCAGGTCTCCTATCACTGAGAACATCCCCGGTGATGAGGCAGATAAATTACAGAACGTAAACTGCCCTCTGAGCTCTGCTGATATCAGGAGGGAGTTTGAGTCCCACTTCCTGCAATGGTGCCAGCGCTGTGCACGTGAGACCTTCCATCAATGGCTGGAGAGAACTCACCTCCAGACCCTACGATCCAGGATTCGTAGTGACTGGTTCCCCCCTCAACTTACACCAGGTACATCGCTGACTTCAGCAGAGTCAGTCCAGATTTACACCAGGGTTCAGTGAGAACAGAAACAGGCACATTCAGATTTTCAGGAGGCCAGTCAGCCTGCGGGCTGCTTGGTCCTTAAGAACACGTGGGAGACCTTATGTTCTGGTGGCAGCACGAGTCGGGAGCAAATAGAAACTTGCTCTGCTCACTAGCTCCCCTAGTGGCCAGTGATGGAGCAGGAATGGGATGTGGGGGGGAGTGGTGCTATGAAAGTTCATTTTAAATAACCCAGTCCCGTGAGAGAGAGCACTGTCTAGCAGTTAGTCAGTGAAGCAGGCATCTGGCCCAGAAGCCCCAATTCCCAGTTCTGCCAGTGTGAGCACGGGCAAGTTGCTTCCGCTCCTTCATGCCTCAGTTTCTCCATCTGTACAACGGGGATAATGGGCCTGTTGTGAGAGGGAGTGTTTGTGGAGTGTTCTCAGCTCCTCGGACTGCAGCAAGCACTTAGATAAGGGCGAAACCCTATGATATAATCCTCCAGGAAATGAGCTTGAAAATGGACCAAAGGAAGCATGAAACCTCTTACTGTTCTGGAGAGGAGGGGGTCATGGCCCTTCTGACCCTCCCCACCCCCGATCTCAAGCCGTTCTCTCTCCTACCCCTGGCTGTTAATCAAGAGCTCTGGTGAATCACCAGCACCAAGCATTAGTGAATCAATTAGGCCATTCGGTGTCAGAGCAACAGAGTGGTTCAGGGACTGTCAAATATTTGCAGAGAGAAATCACTCTGCGTGCTGGGGGGTGGAGGAATGAGGCGGTTTCACTGGGCTCCCGCTATAATATAATGTCTTCAGCTTAGCCAGCCAGCGTGGGGGTTAGCGGGGCAAGGGAGGGGCTGTTTTACTCTAGCTGCAGATAGTCTTGCTAGGCTCAAATATTTAAAAAAAAAAACCAAACCAAACCCCCTAAAAACCATCCTGGAAAGTCCAGTTCTGGACACTCAAGGGCTAGGGGTCACCTCAGGCATGGCAGGAAACTTGGCACCTGGGGTTAGGGGGTGGGGGTGGGGCTGGAGGGGCACATCTTAGGCACTTGTGGCTAGGGGGTGTCTCAGGCAAGCAGGGTTGGAGGGGCATCTTGGCCTTCTGAGGCTGGTGCTGTCTCGAGCACCCAGAGCTGTGGTCATCCCAGGCACTGTGGGGGACGTGGGGGTGTGGGTAGCAGGGCTCAGGGAAATCCCAGGTTTGATTTCTGGTCTCAAAGCTATGATGTCAGCCTGTGAGAGCCATTTGCAGACTCACCCGAGCACACCTCTGCTTCCTGACCACTGAGATCTGTTGCCCATCAGGCAGTATGTGGTCGCAGAGCTGTTTCTCCGGACTTTTAGCCACCCAGCTCATTGCTGGGCAAGGTGGGATATACACGGTGCTTTCCCCGAGGACAACATGAGCCTCACCAAGGGACAGACCAATGTGGTCACAGGTAGGAAAGTAGGTCAGGAAAAACCCCTCTTCCTGCAATGCGCAGTCTGTGTCTGGGGCATGTGCCCACTGTGCTGTAATGTCCCTGTGCCTTTCTCTCGCTCCTTTCATTCAAGGCTCTAAGGGATTTATAAACATTAATTAAAGGTTCCCAACATCCTTAGGAAATGGGGAAGTATCTGAGTCTCAAGCTACCACTGAATAAAATGGGGATCAGACGGACGTACCTCCAGGACTTAAAGTGGTCTGACAAAAGTGGAGGGTAAGACTGCTTTGGTAAGACAGTGCTTCAAGTGCCACCCTTTAGCAAGCCAGCTCAAATAAAAATAAATTGTTTCCAGGTCCCTAACAGCCCTCCTCACACGCACACTTTAAACACTGTCTACCTCTTGGGTTTGCAAAGCACTTTCAAGTCCTCCCATGAAAGGCACTAGAGAAAGGCAAAGTATCATTATTATGTGCATTATTATTGGTATTACAGTGATGCCTAGAGACTGCAGCTGAGATCAGGCCACCACTGTGCCAGGCTCTGTACAAACACATAGCAAGAGGCAGTCCCTGCTGAAGAGCTCACAGTCTAAATAGACAAGACAAAAGCAGGAGAAAGAAGAGAATCATTACCCCCACTTTACTTCTCAGGGAAATGAGGCCAGAGAGATTAACTGTTGTGCTCAAGGTCACAGTACCGGATGCTCCAATGTAGTGGATAGTTATGGAATAACCTACCTATAGAAGAAGTTTCTTCTGAACCCCCATGAGTTAGAGTTTGGTTTAAGCCCGGATGCAGGAGGGCTTTTATCCCTTTTTAAATGTTTTATTTAACAAGGGATGTTCTCAGCATGCAGATAAACATCTGATCCTGGTTTGAACCCCACTAAGCTCCTATCCTCACTGAGATCTAGTAGCAGAGGGTTCCACAGGGATGCATTGTATCATAAAAGGATTTCCTGTTATCAGTTTTCAATTGGTTATATTACAGTGTCATTGAAAGTCCCTTTGCTATAGTATTATGAGGAATGATAGATAGGAGCCCTGATTTACCTTCTCTACACCACTTATTACCTAGATTGCAAACTTGCGGCAGCAGGCACCACCTTTTTGTTCTGTGTTTGTACAATGCCTAGCACAAGGGGGTCCTGGTCTGTGACTGGGGCTCCTCGGTGTTATCTCAGTACAAATAATTAATGGTCATAATAATATTTTGTTTGCCTCAATGATGATGACATATCATTTGTACTGCAGGGGTGCCTAGAGGCCAGGCCTGCCATTGTGCTAGGTGCGGTACAAATGTATCACAGAGACAGTCCCTGCTCTGAAAAGCTTTCATGTCTCTTATCATTTCTCTCCTCTCAAAACTAAACAGTGCCAGACTTTGCAATCTTTCTTCAGACAGAAGTGGAGAGGGCAGGAACCAACAGTGTTTTAGAGCCTGAGGCCTGCCATGTCAGACAGGAGGTGATTTTTTTACCAATGTAGTTATAGTAGTACAAGCCCTCGTGTAGATGCAGTTACACTGCTATAAAGGTACCTTATACCAGTATAGCTTCTTCCCCTTCCCATACGGGAAAAACTATTCTGGGATATAGCACCTGTATCCGGATGTAACTGTGTACAGGCTAGGCTGGGCTGCTTTAACGATGCTGGTGTAGTTAAAGCAGTACAACTTTCTAGTGTAGACGAGGCCTGAACTCCCCTGTGCTCCCTGGAGGGGGTCCCTGTGAGTCAGGAGCAAGGCAGATTGGTGGGAGAAGCTGGTGCTGACACTGACTGTGGGTAAACAGTCTCCATGCCCTTCAATCCATCCCGCGCTACCCTCCCATGCACATACAGATAAAAGGAAAGCAAGGCCAATGGGGATCTCAGCTGCAGCGCATGGGGTATGCCAGCATGCAGCACAGCTTGTTCTCAGACTCACAGCCAGCTTCTTCTCCACAGCACGTACTGACGTGCAAGGCTCCTAGGCCTCTGCAACAAGCCAAACACAGAATCAGTTCCCATTTACACACAGGCTTGCTTCACACTGAGAGAACGCCCCGATGGGGGGCAGCACAGGGAAAGGTGACTGAACTAGCACTGCACGCAGTGTGTGCCTCCACGCCCCATCAAGGCAGTGACCCATACGTTCCATGATCAACACTTCCTCAAGGCTAACCTAAATCTGACAGTCTCATGGAAAAAGGAAGGCTCTGACAGTAGAACAGGGGCTTTTTTGCTCTTGCCCAGCTGCAGAACCACAAAGTACTCAACTGCACGGTCCCTTCTCTAAGGCACTGACTCAACTCGAGTCAGTGGCCATGTGTGAGTCCTCCTACCGCTTGTGGCAGGAAAGGGGAGGGGCCTGAGTCAGGATGCAGCCCCCACTGCTCACTCGCTCTGGGCTGGAGCCACTGTCTGTGAGGCATACGATGAAGCAACACCACTTAGCTCAGCTGTTTTGCAAAAGCACCAGGGACGGTTGGCGTGAGATTTGAATTCAGCAAAGTGATGCCATCCTAACCCAGCATTAGAGAGGTGCACAAGGGGGTCGGGGCTCCTAATAGGCAGCAGGCTTCAGCTGAACCAAGGCCCAGCTTTATCTCGGTTTGTTGCAGTGGTATTTTCTCATTGCTTTAATTCAGAGTACCCCAGTACCAAGGTCAGAGGTTGCCATGTCAGGTACACACATGCAGTGTGACACAGCCGGCTTATACATTTTTGGCCTGTCATCAGCAGAGGCATCATGTTGTAGAGCAGGGTGAGGACAGTCCGTCGTTGTGGGGTGGATTCTGATCCCCTCATTCATACCGAATAGCCCTTCACTCCTCCAGCAGCCCCACTGACTGCAGGCTGGTGGAGCCAGCCTCTGTTCAGCATGAGTGAGGGGAGGGGAAGCTCTGGCTGTGATGAGACGAGACCAGGAATACTGTGTCCTTGCGCAGGCACCAAAGGAGGAGACCAACGAGCGAGAGGGGGTGCAAAGGTGAACCAGGAAATGGATAAAGGGACTAAGGAATTGAGTTGTGAGAAAGGATTAAGAGAGCGAAGGGCCAGATCACAAGCCCCGCTCCACTGGTGCCACTCTGAGGTAACTCTGCAGTGGAGTTGCTTCAGGCTGGATCGTGCCTTACAGGAAGTTCCCTGGAGAGAGGGTGGGTATTCTCTGCTGTAAATGGGAATGGGCTACGTTGGCAAGGGAATGAGGGTTAGTCTATACTCTACAAGTTTCACTGGCATAATTCCATCCCTTAGGAGTGGGCTATTTTTACCAACCTAGTTATGCCAGTAAAGGCCCTACTACTAATGCAGTGACACTGGTATAAGGTGCTATATACTGTAGAGTGAGCTTTGCTTTGCCAAACTGGATTAAGCTACACTCGCATAAGCACTTTTATACCAGTAAAACTGTGCCCACACTAGGGGGGTTTGCCACTTTAACAGTAGTTACACAAGACCTAAGGTACTTGACCACCCCCACGTGAGGTAGGGCACTGCTATTGTCCCCATTGTGCAGATGGAAAACTGAGCACAGAGAAGTTAAGTGACTTGTCCAGAGTCATAGAGAGAATTTGTGGCAGAGCCAGGACTCAAACCCAGGTTGCTAGAGTTACAGGCTAGTGACCACTCTTCCTCCCCACAAGTCTGCCTTTGCGGAGCACTTCTCAGACAAGGGTGCTCCCCTAAGGGCAGGGGACCTTGCCAGCCCTTGTTACACTCCTCAGAGTTCAGGGCACCTGGGCACATCCCAAAGATGGGGACATCTGGCCTCCCTGTTTTGTCATTTGCGTCAATGAGAGCAGTGTATCCGCTGGCCGAGCAAGGTGCCACTTTCTCCCCTGCCTCATGCTAATGCCTGGCTTTGGTCTAGGAGACGCTCCCCCTGCTGAGATTCCTGCCCAGCTCTCAGGCCCAGGGGGACGGGAAAGGCCGTGTAACACGTCACACCCTGTTTAATACACCTCCCAGCCTCTGAGTGCAGCTATAACATAGGTCATACAGGAGAGTCGGAGGGAACATGACTCCATCCCATTTTGGAACTTACAGGGATGAATCTTTGCCCACTACAGGAGAAATCACAATGGGACCTGTATGTGTTCGGTGCCTCCTGGGATGACCAGACAGCAAGTGTGAAAAATTGGGATGAGGGTGGGGGGTAATAGGAGCCTATATAAGAAAAAGACCCCAAAATCGGGACTGTCCCTATACAATCGGGACATCTGATCACCCTAGTGCCTCCTCCCCGTACAGGAGTCTCCAGCAAGAGATAGGGAAATCCCTGCCACCTCCGCACTGCCCCCCATCCCCCTGGCCAG
This sequence comes from Trachemys scripta elegans, assembly GCF_013100865.1. NCBI lineage: Eukaryota > Metazoa > Chordata > Testudines > Emydidae > Trachemys > Trachemys scripta. The sequence goes on from NC_048299.1 coordinate 151,004,558, forward strand.
GGAGAAGGGCATCCCTGCCACCCCCACCCAAGGGAAAAACGCACTCAGCACGCAGTCAGGACAGGGGTGTCCCGCCGCCCCCGGGCATGGAAGGAATGCCCTCTCCCCACCCCCAGGCAGGGTGCTGTCAGTTCCTCAGTGTACATACCGGTCAGTGTCGCTTCCGCAAGCTGCTGGTCACAGCCCTGCTGGGGCTGCGTGCGGTTTCACTTCTTGTTTCTGAGGAAAATCACTCCCGTCCTGGTTCCTGTGTGAGCAGGATCATTTCCTCTGGCCAGCCGCGTTGACCTCTGATCCCGGCTTATGGGGACAGGAGTCACATTGCCTGCATTGGCCCCTGCTTGGCCCAGCCCGGGGCACTATGGGAGAGTGGCTTAGATTTTCCCAGAATGCACTGGGCAACTGGGCAGGTGCAGGCAGTGCATCACACTGGTCACGTAGCTGCACCGGGATGCTGAAAGTGCTGAACCCTGTAACTTTGTTATAGCTTCACCTCCCCTGGGTCTATCTGGCAGAGATGGGATCCAAGCATATCTGTGATGGGGAGATCAGAAAGGAGGGACCAAGAAGCTCTCAAAATACCCCAGAGGCTTTGCAGCCAAGACTCACAGTGTGCTGCGGGGGTTAATGGCACTGCCCGCTTAATGCAGCCCCCAGTCTCATTCAAGGGAATGGGGCCTGGGAAGCTCCCTCGTTCTCCCCCACAGGCTGCATCTCGGCTCAGTGGCTGGGGATTTCCACAGCATCTCGGGGTGGGCTTGTAGGAAGCCGTGGGAAGGTCTGCTCCAAAGGTCATCAGGAAGCAGAAGGGGGCGGAGGAGGAGGAAGATGAAAGGAACAAACAGCATTTACAACAAACAAAACCCAAGGGTGACTGTAGCAGCCCGGAAAAATGCGCGAGAGCATCAGACCTCTTCCGGCACAGGTTTGGAACAGGGCTCAGGGAAGCTTTGGGGTCACCTAAGCATGCTGGCATGTGCCACGGTCCAGCAGAGGCTGGGTCTCGCTGGCAGTGTCTCTCTCTCTCTGGCTCTGCCTCTCTCCTGGCAGGATGTGGTCTGTATCATGCAGGTCAGAAAAATAAACAGCAAATCTCTGTGCAGCACGTTAGAACAAGCCTACTCCCCAGCCCTGTCCTGGAGCTGCGCAGCTGGCACAGAGGAGAATCACACCTGCTCTCTGCAGGCTGGCCTGCCCCATGTGGTGCTTGCAGCAGCTGACGCAGACATGGAATGCTTGTCAAATGCGTTGAGCAAGATCCTCAGCTGGTGTAAACGGGCACCACTCCATTGAAGTCCATGCTGAGGAGCTGTCTCTTTATGCCCAGGAGCTTTCCACAGTCTGTTACCCTAGCTGCGCATGAGGCTTGTCACCACTCAGCCCACACTGGTTCAGCGTGAATCCTCACCATGCTAGTGTAGACTAGAAACGCAGGAGGTGCGGTTCCTCCTCCCAGCACAATCCCACAGGGCTCCAGCCCACCTTTCAGTGAGCAGTCTGGACGACGGTCCCTTACACACTCTATCCCGTGGGGCAGTTGTCTGGAAAGTCCCTTACCTTCATGCTCAGCGCCGGTCATTGTAGCAAGCATTCCGCCTGTGAGATCAATGTGTGCCTGTGCAAACTACCAGCTCAGAGGAGATGAAACAGAAAGGACAAATTTGAGGAGAGCTAGAGGCTAAGAAGGGACTGGGCCTCTCTCCCCTAGAGCCTACCTCTCCAGGTCAGGGCTGGAGCAGCTGGAATTTGCACTGGTAGGGCAGGCTCCCTGTGCCAGGCCCATTCCAGAGTTGAACAGCGACCGTTGGTACCCAGGATGGCGGTCCAGTGGGAAACTCCTTAGTGGAGAGGAGGAAGAAAGGGGACAAGTGGAAATGCCGGCAGACAGAATAGTGACCACCTCAGGAGCTGCTTTGAGGCTTTCAGTGGGTGGCCCCAACAGCCAAGTGAGAATCTGTCGGCTCAGAGGGCCAGTTCTGCCCTTGGTTGATTGCCCTGGGGCTCCAGATGGCAGGCCGCAGTGCTGAGTGTATGCCCAGCCCCATTACAAGCATGAACATCTCTCTCTTTCTGGTGCATGTAGTTGAAGCTGCTGGTCAGAACAGCCCTCAGAGCTTGACTTTCGCTCACCTTTTTGGTCTCTTTCCAGGTTCCTGGCCAATGGAGCGTTTCGTTGAGCAGTTTCGGCTTGGATCCCCCGTGGCTTCGACCCAGTTCCTCACTCAACATCACAGTGACTAGAGGCAGCGTCGCCGTCTGAGGCCAGCCCCAGAACTTCCCCTCAGACGAGCATCGCTCCTCTTGGCTTTGCATTTCCCTGTCGGATCGCGAGGCTCTGCAAATGTCGCACTCAGCCTCTGCCCTCTAGAAAGTGAATTGCTACAAATGCTTATACCCATTCCGTTATTTCCTCGTCTGCTTCCATTCAGTACCTTGGTCACTGCTGGGGCCAGCCCGGCGCCATCCACTGGAGCAAGTCATAGTTCCACCAGTCTGCACAGTGCTCAGCTTTTGACCCTGGTCAACGCCACCATAGAGAATCAGCCCCCCACACACACCCTTTCACCTGCCTGCACTGCAGCTAGAGCCCTGCTGGTTTTTCCAGCCCCCCTGCAGAGGTGACATGTGGTATTTTGCACTTCTGGAAGCTGTCTTGGAGCCTGATTTATCCCTCCAGTGATGCAGGTGCCAGCACAGGGCCGTGAGGAAGCAGCTTTCGCCTTCCCTATTCAGGGGCTGCAGGGGCCAGTGCAACCTTGGGCTCGAGGGTATTGCCTGGGGAGTGATGCCTGCCCTCTGGCCCCTTTGCACCAGCCTTGCCTTCGACATGCTAAGACTGTCCTCACCCATGTAGCTAGAAACCCACCCCAAAAATCCAGCTGGGATTTTCTCAGCTAGGGTGTGTCCCTCTGGTTTCAGCCTGGTGTAAAGTTCCACCACTGGCTCGCACAGCAGCAGCCGCCACAGCCGCCATTCTAGCAGTGCCGCAGGTATGAGGGGGAGATGCTGAGTCTCTTGAAGAGACCAATGGCCTCCAGTCTGGTCCCCGGGTGGCGGTGAGCAGAGAGAGGGTCATCCGCTTGGAGAACCAGATTCTGATCTCACTTGCAGCCATCTAAGGAGTGGACCCAGTCAAACCAATGGAATTACACCAGTGTTTGTGAGAGCAGAATCAAGCACGGCCCCCTAGGGCAGCCCAGAGGATTCAGGGGGCCTGGGGCAAAGCGGGGGAGCTGCGGCGCTTGTACTCACCCAGCGGTGGTCCGGGTCTTCAGCGGCATTTCGGCGGCGGGGGCCCTTCAGTCGCTCCACGTTTTCGGCAACACTGAAGGGCCCCCTGCCGCCGAAGACCCGGACCGCCGCCGGGCCAGGGCTCACGGGGCTCCTGCGGGGCCTGGGGCAAATTGCCCCACTTGCCCGCCCCCTCTGGGCGGCCTTGCAAGCCTCCCCCGCCGCCCCTCCTTTCCCCCCCCCGTAGCGGGAGCCTTTCCAGTGGCTGTACTGAAGACAGGCCTTCGCAGTGACCATCCAGATTTAACCCTTCCTCGAGTCCCATGCTCCGTGGTCACCTCCCACTTCCCCAAGCAAGCATCGTGAACTCGGCACAGCTGTGTACCAGATGTTGTGTCTAGTACTGAAGTGACAAAGAAATGGTCAGAGCTGGGTCCCCCTGGCTTTGTCACTGACAGGCTCCAAGCTGTGTGGTTTGGGAATCCCACTGGGACATAGTAGCCAAATCCTGCCCTCCAACTTGTTTCTTCCTTTCTGGCCTAAACTCAGTGTAGCATTTCCTGCCTCTGTGTGTGGGAGTGGGGTTTTCATTTGGTTTTGTTTTGTCTGTGCTTTTTTTTCTTTAATACCTGTTCCTTATTGCAGCAATCAGAATAAAATGTGCCATTGAACATGGTTTGCGTTAACATTTACCCTGTGGGGTCTCTTTCCCACAGGATCCGCCTGTGCATTTCTAAAGCAGCCAGCACTCCAGTATTTAGGCACCAACATAGGCTCAGCACTCAGTTGTGTTGGAGGGAGTGTGGTCTAGTGGTTGGAGCTGCAGGTAGGAATTGGCTGTCCTAGGTTCTATTCCTAGCTCCAAGAGGGAGCATGAGGTAGTGATTAGAGCTGGAGATAGGAATCAGGACTCTTGGGTTCTACTCCCTTCTCCACCACTGACTCACGCTCCGCATGACTCTGTTTGCCTCTCTGCACCTCAGTGTCCCCATCTGAAAAAATTAAGGCTAGTGATGCTGACCTACCACCCAAGGAGGTCACGGAGCTTAGCGAGGTTTTAAAGCAATTGGAGAACCTCCTATGAAAGACAGGGGATTACTCCCGGGGTGTTTTCACAACTATGGGCTGGGTTGGAGGGAAATGCCCTTGAGTTCAGGGCAGGTATAAAAAGGCAGTGATGAGATTAGCAGACAGATTTGCAAGAGAGCTCAGCATGTCAGGTACACGTTGGATGCTGAGCTCTGTTGAAACTCTGGCCCTTATGTAGGAGCCTAAATGAGAGCTGAGATTTACTGCAAACCTGGTTCCAATAGTGGGCGCTGAGCACTTGGAAACCTCTGTTGAATATCTGATCCATAATAGCACATACAGTGCTCTACATTGCCAAAGCATCATGCACACATGTACTAAGCTACAGAATAATCTCCCAGGAGAAATACTGGGGGGCACGTCGCTTGGCTCCAGAGAATGCAGAGCAGGGAACAAGCCGCACCAGGCCCCACACTGGAGATGAACAAGTTGTGACCTCACGGGTCTTTTTCCATCTCTGATTCCATGATGATTCTGCAGCTCTGATCCAATCTCCTCTAGCTTCAAAGGGGAACATGCAGTGCTAGCATTTTCACTTCCTACTGTCTCCCAGGCTAGCCATCCGTAGCAGCTGTAATCTGAACCCACAACCACCTCAATCAGAGTCCACCTCACCAGACACAAACATCCCCACAGGCTTCTTCCTCTGTGCTCCTCTGAGGTGCTGTGTCGTCCCTGGCTCCCTTTCCCCTGAGGCTACTCTGCCGCCCTGTGCTCCGGCATGCACCCTGAGCATGTACCACATGGTCATTTGCTCACCACCTAGAATAGAATTTGGTTTCATGGACCAAGGTGCCTTTTGGAGTTTAGGTGATGGGGTGAGCTAAATGCTGGGATGTGTTGACTGTGCAGGCCAACCCAGCAATGACACACCCGGCAATGGCTGATGCTCAAGGTATCAGAACCTGGGTGAGTCTGACTCAATGCTACTGCCAAGATGGAAGTGGATAGGTCACAGAGGCCATGTCTTGCTCTTTTCACAGTGCCTGTGGGCTCTTAAGCCTCCATTCGGGGAGCCTGCAGAGAGGCACTTGGGAGACAGCTGAAGGACAGCCCCTGGCGCAGGGCAGCACCCCCACCACGACAGCTTCATGGAGTCAGGACAGAGGGTTAGCGCTAGTTCTGGTGCAGTCCTTGAATCCCTGCTCCCAAGACAGTGACAATGCCACCCATCGTGCCACCGTGCTGTCTGCTTGGCTTGCGGTTCATTGATTCCATCTACCACCGCTCGGTGATCCCACCACCAGGTTATTCAGCAAATCCCAGTGCCGAGGGGACACAGCCCATGCAGGGCCCCAGGAAACCCTGGGCCTTAGATAAAGGAAAGTCTTGAGTGACATCAATCACCATATCTGCCATAAGGGGCCTGCTTACTTCTCTGCTGGCTCTTGGAGGTAACCTTGAATTCTCCTTTCAGGAGAGCAGAAAAACCAGGTCCTGGAATGGCAGAGGTGGCTGACTGAAGAAGGGGAAGAGTTTAAAGTGAACAAGGACCATAAAGAAGATGATGCAGAGGAGAGGGACATCAGATGCTCCCACAGTGCGAGGAGATCTGGCGGTCCATAGAGAAACCAGCTGTCACCAGAGATGTGTGTGAATGAAGCATGCTTCCATCAGATCATCCTCCCCACTGAACATCCCAAGACATCAAATCTGACATCTCCACCTTGGCCTGCAAGAGCGTCTTTCTTGGCAGGACCCACTTCCACACCAGTTATGTGGCAGACCCAAAGCTAGTCTGGATTCCAGTTTCCAGGCTCCATAACCACCTGATTATTTTTTGACATTACTAGACTTGCTTTCAGTATAACTCTGTTTTGTGTGGTTGCAAATGTCAGCTTTTTGGTCCCAAGAAAGCCACAAGACGTGTTTTCTTTCCTCTCAGGCGTAGTTTCACTCTTCAGCTGAAGTTGTGAAATTATTAAGGGTTGTGTCTAGGGCAGAGAGCCAGAGCAGGGAAGTTGTGCACCCACGCCAAACCAAACTCAGAGCCGTTCACCTGGGGCAGCGCTGGCATGAGGAAAACATCTGCCACATGGTCTCCAGCTGCAGCTGGAGGGGAGGTTCTCTGTCACAACAGTGTCCCTGCAGTCAGTAGTGCAGAGAAGGAGTGCTGCCACGTAAGAACTCTGTCGATTGGCATCTAGCAGGACAGATGTGCACAACCTTGAGACTGTGAGCTCTTTTGGGCAGGAGGTGTCTTTTGCTGTACATCAGCACAAGGCCCAGCACGAGGGGGCCCCGATCTCAGCTGGGGCCTCAAGACACTGCTGTAAAACACATAACACAATCACATTTGCCCCCCTTCCTGCTGGCCTCATAAAGACTGAACGTCTGACGTTCTGTTTGTCAGGTTTAAAGCACCTTGGTGGGACAGCAAGGGGGACCTTGCCCTGCCACACTCGGGTTATGTGGACACGGCTATCACAGGGGGCAATTGCAGATCCACCCAACTAGCTTTCATCTGGCTAGCTCAGGTGCCGGAGCCCTGAAGCCACTGGAGCATGTGCTTCAGTGCCGGCTAGCCCTGCAAGTAATTACCAGGGTTCCAGGGGGGCCTGTACAACCTGTGCTGGAATCCACACTACTGTGGCTTCCCAGCTCCAGGACCCAAGCTAGCTAGATGAAAGCTAGCTTAGGTATGTCTACATCCCTTCATCACACCCTGGGCTAGGAGCACAGATGTACCCTCTGTGCTGCACCCTGCACGTGCCTTTGCTCTCCGCGCCTCTTTGTCTGGCACCAGCGCTAGGCTTTCTTTACAAGGAAAACTGAAATTAAAGCAATAAATCAGAATGGCTGCACCCACTGGCCACTTAGCCCACTTCCCCTTTAATCATCCCTTTAATTAATTAGTCTTTCATGTGAGACTTCCCTTTATTTAAGGCCCAGATTTCCCTCTCTCCTAGGTCCCTTCCCTTGCATCATCTCTTTGGCAATCTTTGTAGTAATAATTTAGAAATGTGTTATGATAAAATAATCAGCTGATCACACCGCCACCCTCCTCTGGCACCTTCGGTCACAGGATCACAACACGCTTTACTGTCATTAATCAACTGGGCCCCACAAGCTTCTTGCCACGTGAGAATCTATTATCCCCTACCCAGCCACTTTACAGATGGGGAAACTGAGGCACGGAATGGGGAAGTGACTTGCCCAAGGTGGCACAACAAGGCAAGGGTAAAGCTAGAAATAGACCCTAGGGAGGAATTCTGGCCCCATGGGAATTAATGGCAAAACTCCCATTGACTTCAACAGGGCTAGGACTTCACCTCAGGTCTGCTAACTCCCAATCCCATGCTTTAGCCACTAGATTATCCCAGCCAGGCTCCTGGTCTTTTCCAAAGCTCTCGTGCCAACATCCTGACTTTGCTCTGTTCAGTGCTGCCACGCTTGGCTCTGTGAACGTGTCTTAGAGATGAGGGGGCCAGTGCAAAGACAGCACAGTGTGATGGGTTTGGTCACAGAGACCCCCTTGGGACTGTCACCTGACGTGCTGAGATTTCCTCTGAGCCCATTTTCCCTGCCATCTTGGGACTCCAGAACCTTGCCTTGTTAGTTCCAGCAGACATCTTAGGTGGAAACTAAGGGTTTTCTCATGACTGGCAGCCCCCTTTGTTCTGTTCCACCCCCTTTTATAGCTTTGGCACAAGGCGGGAATCTTTTGTCTCTCTGGGTCCCCACCCCTCCTTCTAAATGGAAAAGTACCAGATTTAAGATGGATTCCAGTATCGGGTGACATGATCACATGTCCTGTGAGACCCCAGCCTCTATTCTTCCTGGCCTGGCCCACCCATACACAGGAAGGATTGCAAGTAAACAGAGCCATTTACAACCAATTGTCCTAGTCAATGGGAGCCATCAAGATCCTAAGCCACCATTAATGGCCCATACTTTGCACAGTTATAATAGGACCTCAGAATTATACTTCATATTTCTAGCTTCAGATACAAGAATGATACATACATACAAATAGGAGGAATATATTCAGTAGGTTATAGCCTGTACCTGACAAGAGACTTTTTGCATAAAGCCCATTCCAGTTACATCATATTCACACTCATAAGCATATTTTCATAAAACATATGGAGTGCAACATCACACACGGTTCCCAGCCTCTCCTCCCGAAGCAAGAACAAGGGCAAGTGAGAGTCATTCTCCACTGGTTCCATTCCCTCCACTTCCTATGCCTGCCCGACTTTCACTAGCAACACGGAGAATAAAACCTGGATGGGATTTTCCCTTCAGCAGGAAATGTCTCTGTTTACCTACTGGAGTATGTCGGCTGAATCACCCTAATTCCCAGCCCTGGCCTGCAGCCTGTGCTGCATACGGACGTGCCCCATTCCAATGCCACTTCCTTCAGACAAGGCTCCAGGATGGGCGTCACACCTGCGACCCGTCAGCGGGGCCTGACGAGCCCTGCCTGGAGCTCTCCTTCACCCATCACGTTTCCTCGGTCTCTCGTTCTCTCCCCAGTGCTGCCTGGGCCCATCAACACTCAAGGAAAATGTGATGGGGGACAGTGCGTGATGAGTTTGTGGGGCAGTGATTAAAGCCGGGGGCCAGGCACCCGCATTCCTCCTGAGAGTGTCATCTCGAGCATAGGTTGGGGTTCTATCCCTGGCCCTGGCAGGGAGTGGTTAGAGTAGGGGCCTGGGAGCCAGTCAGCACTCACAGGGCACATCTACATTGCAATAAAAAGATGGCGGCAGAGTCTCGGAGCCAATTGCAGGGGGTTAGACTAGATGACCCTTGCGGTCGCTTCTGAATCTATGACTTGGGCTGGGGGTCTGTGGATTGCATTGTAGACATTCGGGCTCGGGCTGGACCCCGGATTCTGAGACCCAACATCCTCATGGAGTTTCAGAGCCTGGGCTCCACCCCGAGCCCAAATGTCTGCAGTGCAATTTCATAGCCCCACAGCCCAAGCCTGGTTACGGGGGCAGCAGGTTTGTATAATTTTTGGTGGTGCCCAGAACGGGTCCAAGTCCCTCCCCCCCAACTCACCTGTATATTGGTACACATAACAAAATTAATGGGGTGGGGCCAAAGGGTTTGGGGTATGGGAGGGGCTCAGGGCTGGGGCAGAGAGTTGGGGTGCGGGGGGGGGTGAGGGCTCTGGCTGGGGCTGGGGATGAGGGGTTTGGGGTGTGGGAGGGGCTCAGGGTTGGGGCAGAGGGTTGGGGTGCGGGCGTGAGGACTGTGGGGTGGGGCCGGGGATGAGAGGTTCATGGTGCAGGAGGGGACTCAGGGTGGGGCAGAGGGTTGGGGTGCAGGGGGTGAGGGCTCTGGCTGGGGGTGCAGGCTCTGGGGTGGGGCAGGGCTGGGGATGAGGAGTTTGGGGTGCAGGCAGGCTGCCCTGGGGCTGGGGCCAGAGAGGAGGACTCCACAGTCCCCCCAGCCCTCTCCCTGCCAGCAGCAAACTCACCTGGCACCGTCACTGCACGTGCTCCTAGGGGCCGGCCCCCTCTCAGGTCCAGGAAGCCCCCTTGCCTCCCCTGTGGTGGGTGCCGCGGTGGGGGGCTGCCATCACAGTGCACCTCCTCCCTCCACAGGGGGCAGCAGGCGGGGCCGGGAGAACGGCCGGGGGGAGGCACGTGGGGGTGGCAGGCGGGGCTGGGGGACACTCCAGGAGAGGTGTACGGAGCAGCAGGTGGGGCCAGGAAAGAGACCCGGGACCGAATATTGGTGAATTTGCTGGAGCATGGGCACCACGGACCCATAAAACTCACCGCCCCTGCCTGGCAAGCCCAAGTCAGCTGACCCCAGCCAGCCACCGCTATGCCACAGGTCTTTTCTTGAAGTGTAGACATACCCAGAGATTCTTTTCCTGACCCTGTAATGGGGCGTTGGTACTGATCAGAGTGCAGGAGTAAGGGTATGTCTACACTTCGAGCTGGAGGTCACAGTTCAGCTCCAGGAGACGTCCACACATTAGCTCTGATTAAGCTAGTGCACTAAAAATGGAGTATACAGGGTGCAAGCGGCAGGCAGAACTAGGCCACCCCGAGTACATACCCCTCCAAGACAATAGTTCAAAAGCGCTTAAGTGACCTAGGCACCTAAATCCTGTTGACTTTCAGCGTAATTTAGGCACCTACATTACCAAGGCCTTGGCTACACTTGCAGATGTACAGCGCTGTGAGTTAACCCTGACTTCGTGCAGCTGCGTAGGGAAAGCGCTGCAGTCTGTCCACACTGACAGCTGCCCAGCGCACTATCGTGGCCACATTTGTGGCAATTGCAGCGCTATTGGGAGCAGTGCATTATGGGCAGCTATCCCACAGAGCACCTTTTCCCATTCTGGCGTCGTGGGTTGTGGGAAGGGGGTGTGGGTGCCGGGGATTCTGGGTCCTGTCCCAATGCCCCGTGATGCATCATTTCGCATCCCAGAAATCCCTTTGTTTCCGTCCACCTTTGGCGCCATCTTTCAACCATTTCTGTGCAGCGCGATCTGTCTGCGGGAAATGGAGTCTGAACTGCTGAGGCGTATGCTGACGAGTCTCGCCAGCACGTCACGTTTGGCTGTCGAACTATTCCTTAAAATCCAAAGTGACAGTGAGAGTGAGGGTGAGGAGTCTGACGATGCTATCGAGCCGCGTAACGCGTATGACACGAAATTGCTTGTGGCATTTACGGACATGCTCAGCACTGTGGAATGCCGCTTTTGGGCTCGGGAAACAAGCACCGAGTGGTGGGATCACATCGTCATGGAAATCTGGGATGACGAGCAGTGGCTGCAGAACTTTTGGATGAGAAAAGCCACTTTCATGGGACTGTGTGAGGAGCTTGCCCCCACCTTGCAGCGCAAGGACACGAGATTGAGAGCTGCCCTGCCAGTGGAGAAGTGGGTGGCTATTGCAATCTGGAAGCTGGCAACTCCAGACAGCTACCGGTCGGTCGCAAACCAGTTTGGAGTGGGAAAGTCGACCGTTGGAATCGTGTTGATGCAAGTTTGCAAGGCCATTAATTGCATCCTACTCAGAAGAACCGTGACTCTGGGTAACGTGCAGGAAATAGTCGATGGCTTTGCACAAATGGGGTTCCCTAACTGTGGAGGGGCGATAGATGGGACGCACATTCCTATTCTGGCACCACCCCACCTAGGATTCGAGTACGTTAATCAGAAGGGGTATTTCTCTATGGTTCTCCAGGCGCTTATGATCACCGTGGCATTTCATTGACATTAACACAAGCTGGCCCAGAAAGGTGCATGACGCACGCATCTTTCGGAACACTTGGCTGTTCAGGAAGATGCAGGCCAGGACTTTTTTCCCAGAGCGGAAGATCACGGTAGGGGAGTTGAAATGCCCATTGTGATCATTGGAGATCCCACTTACCCGTTAATGCCGTGGCTCATGAAACCCTACACAGGGAGCCTTGACAGCAGCAAGGAACGGTTCAACTACAGGCTGAGCCAGTGCCGAATGACTGTGGAGTGTGTCTTTGACCGTTTAAAGGGCCGCTGGTGATCTCTGTATGGGAAGCTGGACTTGGCCGAAAACAGCGTCCCTGCGGTTATATCCGCGTACTGTGCCCTCCATAATATTTGTGAAGGGAAGGGTGAAAGCTTCACTCAGGCATGGACCTCCGAGGTTCAACACCTGGAGGCTGAATTTGCACAGCCAGAGAGCAGGGCTATTACAGGGGCCCAGTGTGGGGCTGCAAGGATTAGGGATGCCTTGAGGGAGCAATTTGAGGCTGAAAACCAGCAGTGATATCTGGTGCCCTGCACGGGAGTGAAGTGCAGTAGTTCCAATCTTTAGGAATCAGTGTCTGCTAAGCAGACAAGCAGACTTGCAGTGCCTGTTTATTTCCTGGGCTAAGGAGTCTCTTACTTTATGCAATAATAAAGAATGTTTTCAAAGCCAAAGAATCCATTTATTGAAAAGAAAAAAAATGTATTTATTGAAAAGAAACAAGGGGGTGGAGTGGGGAACGGTACAATCACAGATTCGCGTATGTCCTGTCTGGTGTGCTGTGCAGTGAGTGCTGCACTTCAGGATAGCTATACTGCATGGTGATGGGGGTTGAGTGCAGAGGGTAAGGGTCGTGGTTTTCAGGGCTGGGTGGTGAAGATACTGGTGTTGGAGGCAGCTGGTGGCGTGAAGAACACGGAAGTTGGGGAAAGTGGGTTGGAGGTGACAGTGGGGCACAACGGAAAGAGTTTTGGGACAAGGGCTGTAAGGGGGGGGTGGCGTTTGCGTTTGCGGTACTGCTCCTCTTTCTGCATGGCTACCAGCTCCTGGATAGCATCTGCTTGGCGCTCCAGGATGTTTATGAGCCTATCAGTACTTTGCTGCCGGTGCATGGTACTTTGCCGCCGGTGCGCTGCGTTTTCCTGGCAGATCCTGTTTTCTCTCTCCCTCCAGTTCTGTGCTTTCTCATTCTCTTTAATAGATTGCCGCATCACTTCTTGCAGCATGTCTTCTTTGCTTTTTCGCGGTCTCTTCCAGAGTCTTTGCAGTCTCTGAGATAAGAGGGACGGCTGAGGTCTCAAGCTTGATGCAGCTGTATAGGCAAAATGCAACATTTAACAGAGGCAGCATTGTTTATACCAGACAGAGTAATGATCCCCCCCCACACTTAAGGTGTAGAAAACACACAAGGTCTACACAATAGCATAATTTTCCCGTCCAAAACAGAGCACACATATCCCACGGGAGCCTCAAAATGGTGAGTAAGGGGGACTGATTGTTTCAGGGCTGCACTGTCCTCTGGGTTTCTGTGCCTTGGGGAGAGCCAACAGCTTCAGGGGGCACCTACACTGAACACTGTCCCAACATTTTCCACAGGAGTTCGTCCTGGACAATATCTCACTGCTGAGGGTGACCTGGGAAGCAAGGGAGGATCTTCTACTGCAATGCGGCTTCCACCCTGGCCCATATGCAGCTTACCTGTGTGCAGCAATGGTCCCCCCGCCCCTCGTGGCACAGTGGCACAGATACGTTAGCTTGGCTGGGACAAGGACAATGGTGGCTCTCCCGATAAACCTGTGCAAGCGCATTGCACACGTTCTGGATGAGACATTCGAGGAGATTACCGAGGCTGATTACCGCGATGTGATAAACCACATCAATGAACTATTCCGCATCTAGGCTTGCATGCCTAACCATCCTCTCCCAAAGAGCCCGCACCGAAAAAATTCCTTCCAAAAAAAAAAACAGCTTACCGGGAACCTGATCTTCTGTTTGTCCTCCACCAAGTATCGGCCGCTGCAACTGGCTACCTTCCTCCTAGCTCGAGAAGAGCTCCTGGCTGCATGGCTCCAGGGATTCCGGGGTGTCTCCATCTGGCCCACCACCCTCACTTCCATTTTCCTCCTCCTCCCCCCCCCCCCACCGGCTCTGAAGTGTCCATGGTGGTGCTCGGAGTGGAGGTGGGGTTAATCCCAAGTATCGCATCCAGCTCTTTCTAGAATCGGCAGGTTGCCAGGGGAGCACCCGAGCAGCTGTTTGCGTCGCGGGCTTTGTGGTAGGCACTCCACAGCTCCTTCACTTTAATCCTGCACTACAGGGCATCCCAGTCATGGCCCCTTTCCATCATGTCCTTTGATACCTTCCCAAAGGTATCGTAATTCCTACGGCTGGAGCGCAACTGGGACTGGACAGCTTTCTCCCCACAAACACTGATGAGGTCCAGCAACTCGCCATTGCTCCATGCTGGGGCTCGCTTGGCGCGTGGAGGCATGGTCACCTGGAAAGATTCGCTGATAGCACTCCACGCCACGCCGGGCTGAACAAACAGGAAGGGGATTTTTAAAATTCCCGGGAAATGTAAAGCATGGGTCACATGGTTGGTTACCTGAGGCCAGGGCAGTAGAGTTTGAACTGATGACCAGAAAAAAGAAGAACAGGAGTACTTGTGGCACCTTAGAGACTAACAAATTTATTAGAGCATAAGCTTTCATGGACTACAGCCCACTTCTTCGGATGATGACCAGAGTGGCTAGAACAGGCATTGTGGGATACTGCCGAATAATTCTGGAGGCCAGTCACAGCGCATTGGGCGGCCACACTGGCGCCGCAGCGCTGCAGCGGCAGTGCAATACTCGCTATTCCTCTCGGAGACGTGGAGTACATGCAGCGCTGCAACCACGGAGATACAGCGCTGCAAATGCCTTGCCAGTGTGGACGGGGAGTGAGTTACAGCGCTGGGGGAGCCTTTACATCGCTGTGTAGCCTAAACTCACAAGTGTAGCCAAGGCCTTAGGTGCTTTTGAAACTTTTACCCCGTGTGGAAATGCAAAATATTCTCTCACCTGCGCCATTCATTGGCCAGCCCACTTTTCACAGCTTCCTGGATAGTAAAGCCAGAAGGGACCAATAAAATAATCTAATCTGACCTCCCTCATAACACAGGCCAGAGACTCCACTGGGTCAGGCCTGCATCCAGCCCAGTAAGCCCATTTACACCAGCTTACATTACATACTCCTTTATACAGAAACGATTTGCTTGTGGCAGAAGGAGAAATGCCTGTGAAGGGAGCCTTAGGACCTGAATGAAGAGCAGGTCTTTCTCCTGGCATTTTACACCTGAGGCTTATGTGTCATTTGCAAAGCTGCCCGTTATATTTATAGGTCTTCTGTGTGTCTGTAATGGTTCCATTTCCGGGGTGGGGCAGAGTCAGAACGTGTCAGCTTCCCCCCTCAATGAAACTGCAGGACTCAGAGGGAAAGAGGAAAGGAAAAAAAGGAAGTTGGGGTTGTAACACACCACAGCGCAGGGGAAAAAAAATACAAACTGCACTACCCTGCTTGTGATCTGAGTTAAAATTAGCAGCAAAAGGAAATGACAGTTTGACATGTCATGGAAGTCAGCTAAAGTTGGAGTTCTCCATCACTTCTTTTTTAAATTTACCCTTAGTGGAGGGTGTAATTGGTCTGTGAGATTAATTCAGAGGCACCAGTATAAATGAAAGGTCATACTTTGTTGACATCCTGTATTCAAACTATAGTCATCTTCTCCTCTCTGCCTTTAATTCCTTGTGGCTAGCCGGCTTATTTTGGGTGGAAAGGGAGAGAAAAAAATCGGATGTTTATCCTTCTAGGAAATTATCACCGTCCTTTTTTGCTTTTAATTTTAGACGAAAAGAAGAAAAGTTATACGCAAACAGCCTTTCAGTGCAATTTTCCTGAGTCTCATTTCCACTAAGGCCACTTTACACCACCCTGGCAGTGCAAAGAGGCCATCAAGTGAGTGTAAATTACCTTGATGCTGATTTGAAGCACTCTTTACCCGGCTAGAGAGGCTTTAGCTGAGAATCAGGGCCCATCTGTCAGTGGTGTGCTCTAAAACTGAGTCAGTAGCTACAGCTACGTCTGCACTAGCACTTTTGTTGGTGTAACTTATGTCGCTCAGGGGTGTGAAACAAACACCCCGCTGAGCGAGGTAAGAAGCGCGGGTGTGGACAGCACTATGTTGGCAGGAGATGCTCTCCTGCTACTGCTGCTCGTTGGAAGTGGGTTAATGATGTCAGCGGGAGAGCTCTCTGCCATCAGCATAGAACAGCTTCACAAGTGATCTTACAGCAGCACCGCTGCATCAGTACAATGCAGACCTGGCCTATGTCTATGCTGCAATCATGGGCTGGGATGGCTGCTCATTAGACATACCCTAGCTATCTTTAATCTAGCTAGCTCAGGTAATGATAGCAGTGAATCACACCCTGGGATTGCTGTGTAGACATACCCAGAGGTGGGATGTTACCTGGCTCTGAATCTTTGGCTGTGTCTTCACTGCATTTAAAAAAAAAAAAAGGTGTGGTTTTCATTGTGATTACTAACTCATGATAACTGTCTTGATTGTAACATTTGAAAAGAGAGGAGATGCTGTAGTTTTCACCATGATGTGGCCATCTTAGGTCAACTGCAGGTTAATTCATAGATTCTAGGACTTGAAAGGTCATAAAGTCCAGTCCCCTGATAGAATATCAGGGTTGGAAGGGACCTCAGGAGGTCATCTAGTCCAACCCCCTGCTTGAAGGGGGACTAATCATCCCCAGACAGACTTTTTTTTGCCCTAGATCAGTCCCCTCAAGGGTTGAACTCACAACTCTAGGTTTAACAGGCCCATGCTCAAACCACTGAGCTATCCCTCCCCCTTAAGGACTATTGGGTTATTTTTAAGTCAACCTTATGATTTTTGCAGGGCAGGCTCATGATCTTTGAAGGTTCTGAGTTGGCAACATTAGTGATGAGGAACTGGAACTTGATGTACAGCAGCCACTGAAAACGTTAGAGGGTGGAGGGCTGATGTGGTCAGATATTCATTGGCTCATCGGGGTTATATGAGTTCGATAACTCTGCAGAAAGGGCAAGGGCAAGCCACAGCCAGGGTGAGCCAGTTGAAAGTGCATGGCTTGTAGGCCTGCAAAGCAAAGTTATGACTGGGAAGGAGAGGAGATTTTCTGGTTTAAACTTTATTTTCAGGAAGAATTTGGCTAATTTTTTTAAAGAGTAAATGCTGGGGGTGGAGGGGGGGGATACTGTGTTCTATAGAAAATAGTCTTCCTTGGATGATTTCAGTAAGTGCCCCCTCCATGGTCTGGGATGAGTTTCAGCTGAGGGGGCGGGCGGATGCCCAGGGTCGGGGGTGCATCATTATGTCTCATCACACTCTTCTGAGGCCTTGCACTCACAGGGATAAGCTCCTAATGAATCTGAGCCGTGCTTTCTAGAGATTCAGCGTTTGAGGCCCAGTCCCAATCTCTATTTTTTAAATTAAATTAAATTAATGGAGATATCCTATCTCCTAGAACTGGAAGGGACCTTGAAAGATCATCAAGTCCAGCCCCCTGCCTTCACTAGCAGGACCAAGTACTGATTTTGCCCCAGATCCCTAAGTGGCCCCCTCAAGGATTGAACTCACAACCCTGGGTTTAGCAGGCCAATGCTCAAACCACTGAACTATCCCTCCCCCCCCCAAACCTGGCAGGAACGTACACACATACATACATGTACAGAAAGACACACAGAGAACACATGTAAATCCACACATGTAGACACACAAATGTGATTTATATATATATGGACATATATAGAACATACAAATATAGGCACACAGGCAAAATACACATGTACAGTACATACACACAAACTAGGTAAAGTACATATGGAGTGCACAGTGCAGTACATACACACATGTACAGTACACACAACAAATACATACACACATGTACAGTACATACATAAACAGATACACACATTACGCATAGAAATATAGGTGTGAGTTCTTGGACAGGTCACTTAGGTCTCACGTACAGCACAGACACAATTGTATAGGGGTACCCCCCACTTACAACATAGCCCTGCTCTAACCACGGTATAACCTGGATTGGCTTGGAGAACCAAATGTGTTTATAACCATGTTAAAGGACCCACACTATAGTAAATGGGGGCCCCAACCCAGCCTATCTGTGACTTCAATCTCCCTTTGCCTCAGTTTTTCCACCTTTAAAGTGGGGATAAGATTTACCCTACGTTTTCAAGGGGATTGCAAGGTTTCATTCACTAATGCTAGTAAAGTGCTCTGAGATCCTCAGATGAAAGGGACTTTTATATAAGTGCAAAATTCTGCTTGTATGGGTACAACTGGCCTCACTGAAAACATCCATTGTTTTCATTGGGCCAGCACTGTACCCTGCTGGTGGAAGACCCAGAGGGTTCTAGCGCAGTGCGGGAGTGATAGTTCAGTGGTTTGAGGTTTGGCCTGCTTAAACCCAGGGTTGTAAATTCAATCCTTAAGCGGGTCACTTAGGGATCTGGGGTAAAATCAGTACTTGGTTCTGCTAGTGAAGGCAGGGGGCTGGACTCAATGACCTTTTGGGGTCCCTTCCAGTTCTAGGAGATAGGTATATCTCCATATATTTTATTATTATAACACAGAAATACATATTGAATAGTAGGAACATTGACCAGACCATAACCACAAACTCTCACTTTGATGGTTGCGAGAGCTTTGCTGTATGGAAAATATTAATTGTGGGTTTTGTTACTTTTGATAATTCAAAAGAAAAAGAAAAACGGAAGCAGCGTACAGTCACCCAGTGCTGGCTCCACCCCTTATCTCTCCTTCCATTCGCTCACAATCAGAGCAAGAGAAAAGAGAAGCTGTCTTTCTCTCTGCCTAAATGTAGAAAGTTTTGTTTCTAAATCCGTCCGTGATGGAAAGGAAATACGTCACGTCCCGGGGGAAGTGGCTAGACTCTAGCAGCCACAAGCCCATTGCAAAGTACTGCAATGGAACAGGCTGACACTGAAATAGATTCCCACTTTGTTATTGTCACTGATATAATTTTTCAGTGCATGTGTGTGTGTCATTTTTAGCATCCAGAGGAAATTGTATTTGTATTTGTTAGTTTGAATTTCCATTGCAGTGGTTTTTGCACTTGGGGACCAGGAGGAGGGGGAATGAGAAAATAGCCCCAAGGAAACTGAGGTGCTAACGTGTTATCGGTTCTTCAAAACCCCCTGAAGTCGATGGAAAGGCTTGTGTGTGAAGCCTGCTGTTCACTGTGATCATAATGAGACGATAACACTTTGCTTGGGGGGGGGTTGATCATTCAGGGGGGTAGGTAGCAATTTGTAATGGGTATAATCCTGACCTATCAGTTACTACCTGCACTCTCCCACCGCAGCCACGCTCTCCAATGGCAGAGATGCGTGCTTTTCTCTATACGCAGATCACTTACAGGACAGCAGACTGTGGCTAAGGCCCCAGGTCAGCTGAGGCCCCAGTTCAGCTGTCCATCTCTGCTCAGCACAGTGCTTAAACAAGTGTTTAACTTTAAGCATAGGCTTTGCTTTAAACTATCCTGCATAGGGGTGGATTGAAGCTCATACTTGTATGCTGGGCTGAAGCCAAGGGGATCTACACGCTGTAGTCCACACAAGGGTAAATACTCCTGTTCATTTTAAGGGGTGTTTTGCACTAGGCAGGCCTGTACAGTTTAGCACTGTTTATGTACAAGGATCACTCCCTTTCATCCAACCCTCTCTGCACAGGGAGGCAGCCGCCATTGTAATCGTGCCAGCAATGCTGTGCCGTCGCTCAGAGTGACATTAAGCCAGCTTCCGTGAACTCTGGTGGAGTTACACCAGGGATTGTTTTGGCTCAATCTGCTCTTCGGACTCTGAAGGCCTTTTTTCTCCATTGCTCTGTGCAGTCATTTACCCCTTTGAAAGGTTGGTGTAAAATGCTGTCCTATCAGAAGAGAGGAGTTTTATACCCACTCTGCCCTGCAATAAGTGGCTACCAAAGTGCAGGGCAATGGTGAGTCAGGCCCTAACACAGCAGATAGATGATATTAATGGACAGACAGATGCAGAGGAAACCAAACGGCACCTCTCCATGGTCATCCTTGGAGACTCAAATTTGCACAGTATCAAGTAAATAGTAACAACAGCGCTTTGCACCTCTGTCATAGTGCCTTTTGTCTGAGGATCTCAATGCACTTAAACCATGCAACAGCCCTGTGAGGCAGGGAACGATTGCCATCCCCATAGATTGGGAAACTGAGGCACAGAGAGATTTGCCACTATCAAGAACATATGTGCTGCCTACACACATTGTTCTGTCCTTCATTATGCAGGCTTCCCTCCACGCCCACGTCCAGCTGGGCTACTAACGGATGGTAGAGTTCACTAGCAATTCCAAAAAATAAAACAGAAAAAAAAAAGATTCATTTCCAGTCAAATCAAAACAAACACATTTTTTGAAACTTTTGGTGAACTAAAAAGTTGGCAGCGGGGACTCATTTTTAGGTCAAATTAAACATTTTTTCTTTTCAATTTTGGGCATTTTTTACCATTTAAAAAAACTGTTTAGTAAATGTAAAGGAAATTTCGGGAGGGGGGGAGTCCTTTCAAATTAAAAAGAAACATTTAGAAAATGGCAAAAAAAAATTCCGTTTTTAGAGCTTTTGATTTTAATGAATCATTTGGCAAAATCGACACAAATGCTCAAAATGCTTCAGCATCCCCGAATCTGAATTTTTGGGGGGAGGGGGGAAATTCGATCAAAAAATTTCATCAGGTTCTGCCCCGTGCTCCAGGACGGGAGAATGAAAGGGAGAGCTAGTATCAAAGTCAGCTTCACAAAAGGTGCAGCATACACATGAAACTATGTCCTCTCTGGGTCAAATGCAATCCAGATGTAACTCCACTAAGTCAGTTGTCCCACAGGGAATTAATCTGGCCTCTGAGTCAGAGGTTCAGAGTGGCTATTAGCAGACCCAGCAGAGCTACCCATACAGGGACTCAGGAATATAAGCCACTTGTCAATCAAACTCGCCACACACAGCTACCTGAAGACCTGACCTTACTGATGATTTGAAAAGTGGAAGAACCAGCGCCACTTTCCTCTCGCCTGCCTTCGCTGGGGCAAGGAAGTGGTTACGATGCCGGATTTACAAGCATTTACCTCCTGACGGTGGGGCTCAGCTGGCTGCTGGTAATTGACAACTTCAGAGTTCACAATGGAAAAATAACAAAACAAACAGCACTTTCCCCGAAGTCTGACCCTTCCTCCATCATCATCCCTCTGGGGCAGCGGCAAAGCCCTTCAGAGTCAGTGCCAAGTGCTGTTCCCGTGGTGAGTGGAAGGGGGATTGACCCTAGTGGAGAAGCACTTCTGTCACCGATTTCAAACCCAGCTATCCATTAGTGATCTCCCTTCACGTGGTCAGGCCACCATTTTTATGGGCAGTCACTGATTTTGGGAGCCCCACCTCTTTGTCCAGCTTTAAGATACACAGGGCCTGATTTTTCCGATCTGCTGAGCGCTGCCAGTTCCAGCCAGCTTCAGCTGGTGGCAATCGCATCCGGTCCATCGCGGCTGTTCTGTACTGTGCGGGAACCCCATTGTGACCTAATGACTCATTTCAGAGGGTCTGTGAACATGAGTCTGGGATCCACCCTCAGACCCTGATCTGCCTCAAAGCAAGGCAAAGCATCCAGAACGCTGCCCTGAAAGATCAGCCAAGGACTGACACAAAGGAATCAATCTTAAAATGGCATAGACCCAACATGGAGGCTCAATTCCATCTGCTTCCCCACACACAGGGGTGTGTCAATGGGATGGAGAGGCCGTATCCTTGGAAGGAGAAGGCAAGACAGTGCATCGTGCTCTTCCTGAGCCTGGGCTGGAGGAGCAGTCCCTAAGGAACCAGTGCAGCCAACGTAACTTAGAAAAGCCCTTAGGGTGCTCTGAGTTACACAGGCCCAGGATTAGGGAGCAGAATGGTGGCTTAAAAACACCTAGCTTTGATATAATGATTTTCATCCACAAGTCTCAATGCGCTTCACAAAGCGGGTCGGTATTATTATCCCCATTTTACAGATGGGAAAGCTGAGGCACAGAGTGAGGATGTGACTTGGCCAAGGTTACCCAGCAGGCCAAGAAATCAGGAAGAGAACCCAGGCCTCTTAAGTCCCAGTGCAGTGCTTGATCTGCTTGGCTTGGAGCCCTCATTACCCTCCTGCGTTCTACATCTATCGGATGAGTAATCCAGCCACTGCTGAGGGCTGAGTCCTCTTTCATCTCCTTCTTCCTTGAGCCATCCAGCCTCTTGCCAAGAGAGACTTATAGGGAGTCTAAATCATGCACCAAAGATATAACAGTTCGGATTTTTTTTTTAAAAATTGTGAGCTTGTAAAAAATTAATATACGTAAGGTAACCAGGGGCAGATCCCCACAGCACATGTGGCTGGGTGTTTCTCTCTGAAACTAGGCTATGGTTCAGAGGAAGTCTGCGCTAAATACGATTCCTAAGTCAGCAGGGTAATAATTACCTATTTTTAACAATTATTGAAATAATTACCATAATGAAAATCTCAACAAACGGCTCAAGGGTGAGCAGCCTCACGTACCTTCCCTTGACGGAAAACGAGAGCAAGTTCTTTTTAAGTGCATTACTGGCTTTGATGATGGTGCAGCTGGGTCCCCAGGTTGCCCCTGGAGGGTGGACTCTGAGCCGCAGACATAGGAAGGAAAGGCTTTGTGAGGCGCAGCAGTGTGTGAACTTGCTTTTGGGGGAGTGAGGGTGACCGTGCCTCTTCTTTAAAGAGCACTGCCAGCCCTGATCCTGCCATGAGATCTTTGCAAGCCAATGCCTGCACCCACTGAAGACAATGAAGCAGGGAAGTCATTGCTCAGTGAAGATGCCATGAGATCATTGCAGAGTGTCAATGGAGCTCCATACAGGTGCAGCGAGATCTCTGCAGAGCCCATCCCTGCCCCCCATTGAGGTCACTGGCATTCCATGGGCCTGCCTGCATGGATCTCACTGCAGGAACAGAGCGTCAGTGCCCCATCTTGCAAACCCTTGCTCACATGTGTAATCCCATTGAAGCCAGCAGTGAGTAAGGAATACTTACCTAAGAAAATATTTCCAGGATCAGGCTGTTGATGACCTGAGCACATAACAATATGATCATAATAATAAATTAATACCTGGCCTTTCATAATACCTCCCATCTGAGGATCTGTAAGCACTCCTCACTGAAGTAACCCTTTCTGTATCTCCTGAGAAGTAAGTCGGTATCATTATCCCCGTTTACTAATGGGGAAACTGAGGCACAGAGCAGCTCAGGACAACATTGTCCATCTAGGGTGCCTTGATTTTAAAGGTGAGACATCTGATTTATTTCAGAAGTGCTTAGTTATTGGAACTCCAGCTGACATCATCTCGAGTTGTGTTTCCAAAAATCAGGCCCAAGGTGTCTCACATTAGGCTTTCAAAATTGGAGGCACCCAAGAGTAGTGGACCATTTGGTCTTAAGAAACTTTACCCAAGGTTCACGCAGCCAGCCAGTGTCAGAGGAAAGATTAGCATGGCACTCTGATTCTCAAGCACATGCCTGCACCTCATGACCACCTTTCCTATTATAGTCACGTAGAATTGGGGCTTGGCAAACTTCTTCAGTCAGATTTAGGGTTCTGAGTCCAGGGTGGTTCAGACCCAGGCTCAAGTTTATCAGAACACCAAAAGCTTGAGGAATTGGAATGAAGGTTCCCATTTCTCATGGCAGCACTGGTGGAGTGCGGGAAATCCCAAGGGTCAGTGTTAGAGCGAGTGGGAAAAGAGTGACGGGGGAGGTCCAGTTAAAAATTAAGCTTGGAGGCATATCGACAAGCTGAACTATGGAGTCACAACGTGACTCAAGAAGTCACACTGCTGCTGTTGCCTGCACTGGGGAATTGAGTGACTGTAATAATACCATGCATTAGGTTATTACCATTGTGGCAGTCCCATTAAAGGGGCAAATTATCCCTTGAGCCTCCTTTTTGAAAAAATAAAATAAAATAAAAGCTTAATTTTTTTTTTAAATAATTCACAGTAAAAAATGTCAGTGGGAAATACAGAAGCGCCTTCGGAGCAATTCAAGGTTCTACGTAGACTAATGAGAGTATCATAAAACTGCAATCATCCCAGCCTACTTGGAGGCTCATGCCCTTCAGTAGCCCTTAGAACAGAAAAGGAGCTCCCATTCTACAGACCTGAGAGAACAGAGAGCGTATCTCTCTGTACAGAGAGAACAGAACAGCTTATCCATCTGGTTGCCCCTTTGAAAAACTTTTGTCCTTTTGCCCCAATCTGGATGCACCAGGAGCAAATGCTCCTGATCTGCAGAAGCCAGAACTGGCTTTGAGTTTCTAAATCATTCATCTGGACACCAAGCGCAACTGATAGGACTGTTTGCTTGCTTCCTGCCCGCTGTATCTCACCAGAGCAAAGCCACCGATGGAAGAGGTTCCCTCGCTCCATTCCCTGCTTTCAGCAGAACCAGATTCAATTTAATTTTCTTGCATTTATTAATTGAGAACAACGCTCTTAAATTGGCCCCATGAGGTGGAAAAGCACAACTGGAGAAACACACAAATGTCCTGCAAGCAGTCTGGAATCCTCACTATAGAGATCTGACTTGATATTGGCACATGATTTATTGATTGCAGCTCATAATTTGATAGGTTCTCGGCTACCATAGTGGATTGCACCAATGCATATTCAGCAATATATACAACTAGACAGATAGATTCAGTCTCTTCATATTTCGAGTGTGATTTCTTGATACTAAAAGTATTCTCTCATTGTATTTCCAAGATTTTTCTTTACCAAACTCTTTAAAGCACTTAAGTATTTAATGTTAAAGATCCTGACTGAGAGACAAAAGCAATCACGTGTCAAACAGCAAATAAAGGAATTTCTCAGATTGAAATACAGAGAACTAGGCAGGTGCGCCTGCACCCATACAGAGAAACATGTATGGACCCAGAAGCAAATGATGCACACACAGAGAAACCCATGCACAGGGACACTTGCACGCACAAATTCACAGAATACACATACACTTTCCTCCACTAGAACCCCAGGCCTGTGGGAATCTGCAGCACTCGGTAATCTGCAGCATAGTAAATTGACAAAAGCTAAATCTGGCCTTCAAACACCCTCCTGCTTTTACAGTCATGTCTGCAGTAAGCCCATGTAGGTCCCGTCTGGCAACTGGAAGTACTGACTTGCTGATGGCTAAGAGGAATTGGGTTACATAGTTTCCAGTCTTCCAATTCATGGCAAATGACCTGGGATCCACAGCTGATTACGGCCAGGGGAGGATCTGGAGAAGGGAATCTGAGTTAGTACTGAGACCAGCAGCTAAAAGTGATTTACTTGAGAATCAGTTACACCGTCTTCTTCACCATTGAGCACTGTGCCAGCTCTGGAGCTGGAAGCAGCATAGTCTAGTAACGGGTAGAGCATTGACCAAGGGGTCAGGAGACCTACAGTCTATTCCTGGCTCTGCCACTGAGCTGTTCTGTGTCCTTGAGCCTCTTCATCACTCTGTGGCTTGGTTTCCCCTCCAACTCTTTGTCTGTTTAGCTTGTAAGCTTTTCAGAGCAGGGAATCTCATCTGCTTCACCGAGTGCAATGGGATCCTGACTCTGGGGTCTCTCTAGGCACCACTGTGTTAGTAGTAGTATTAATAATAATTAAATAGTGTTCCACATGCACCTCAAAAGAATGCAGATAGAAGACAAGATCTGTAGAGCTGCATAGACGGGACTTCCCTGCAGCCTTTGGGACAACAATAGAATTGGCTAGGCCAGGTGTTCCTACAGAAGGAGGCCCCATGCTCCAAGGAATCTCATCAACAGGCAGGCATCACCTGACTGCAACTCTGGAAAGCTTCTTTAATCATCTCCCTCACCTGGCGCAGCCTCTCGGCCCTTAACTTACCCCATGGCTGTCTTCAGATTCTGTCTCCTCTCCCTGGTCTACGTACTCTAACCCTCATGCTAAAGAACCTATCTCATCCTGTTCCCTCCATCTCCCATTCAGCCTCAGGATTGGCCATTGTCCCCCACTCCCTGCCTTTCCATGTCTTGCCCTGTCCAACATCTAGAGATGCTGTCCACGTGCTCTGCTGGAGGATATGGGATTTGGTATGAAATATCTAGATTCCCCAGAACTGTGGCTTTGAACCTGGGCAGAGTCCATTCAGCCCATGATACTATGAGTCCCAGGCAGTTCCCTGCATATGAGTCTTTTGGATAAGGTTTTCGAACCTCAAGGTTCTGCGTGGACACTAAAAATTCCAGGGCGTTTCTTATAAGAATCAAGATTTGCCCCGTGTGCTTGGCCAAAGTTTCCCTCTTCCCCAAGTGCTGTGCAGCATGCTGTGGCCAGTTCACCCCAGAGCTGGTTGCAGTTTGTGATAGTTTGTGAAATGCTGTTGAGTCCTCTGGGATGAGAGGCCCAGATAGAAATGCAAACTACATAACTCATTTCCAACAGCCTAGAGAGGCTGTAATGGGCTGGGATGCAGGTTGTGATATTTTTATCAGAGGGCTGTTAGAGAGGAATTGCATGGGATTTTGTTTTCCCACTTAGCTGAAGGAAAAGATCACTGAACCTTTGTGTTATTTATTGTGTACTCCAGGGGTACCCACCTTTTAGGATGCCAGGGAGGACCACATTCTATTCTATTCTGTTCTATTCTATTCTATTCTATTCAGGTTCTTATGCCATGCCCATCACCATGGTATCTGAACACCAGGAACTCATTAGGAAGCCCAAGCTTTACCTGCATTGGACATAAATACACACATTCTTAACTGAAATGTAAACACACTCCAGCATTTGGTTGCGCCTGGATCTTCCTTGGCAAATGAACAGTATTTGCTTGTTGCTACTTTGCTGGTAATGAAAGCCTACAATTGATCAGCTCTGTTCCCCTCTCAGAGTTACAAGAAAGAGGCAGCCACAGGCTGTGTGTTAAGACTCAGTGGGATACACGGTGGGAGCCCTGGTCCACTTGATTCTTGTTTTCTTTGCTTACGTCTTATCGGTTTTCTCGTATTCTTTTCAATTCAGATTGAATAAGGAGGCCCCTTTTGGGACCTAAGAAAGGTTCCTCCATCCACAGATCCAGAGGGAGCCTAATGAGAAGCCACAGAAAGCTTCCCAGCGTAGGACTGAAATGGCACTCCAGCTCTCTCACCGGAAGAAAATCTACAGTTGTACCATCCAGAATTACAGAGCCAAGTCCTCATCTGAACAGAAGGCTTAATGGGGCAGCCTACATCTCCCCAGCTCTAAGTGGAACCAGGCCCCACGTCCTGGGGCCACCATCCTCACTTCCTCTCCTCATCCATAAGCAATAATTATACAGTCCCCCCCGCCCGCTCCTGGCTCTTAATGTCACGTCCGTCAAAAGGATGAAAGCGAGGGAGAGGCTGCAGAGGAAGGGAGTTCATGGGTTCCTTTTTGGTGGCAGGATATGGAAAGCTTCAGTCTGAACCCTGATAAACCACCATCTCCTGCTTACGCCTTCCCCGCAAAATAAATAAATCAGGAAGCAAAGGATGGAAGAGTCCACCAGAATTGCAGAATGCTGAACACTAATCTCCCTGCTGGCGTTCATGCTCCAGTGCCTCGGTTATAACTAGCTGTGGGCCAACCATAGTCCCTTCTCCTGGTTCTTATGCCATTGATGATTGCAAAGTGCTTTCCAGACATTAATGCAGAAAACTTCACTACTCCCCATGCAGCAGACCAGCCTCAGCATTATTATCCTTATTTGACAGTGAGGCAAGCTGAGGGGCAGAGAGGCTCTGACACCACTGGTTTTGGGTGGCCAGAGTGAGACAACCCCCTCCTCCCCTGGGGCCTGGCTTAGCATAGGGCAGAACACACACCGCCCCTGAAAATCAGCTCCAAAGAGTCTCCGAATAAGAGGTCTTCAAAATCAGAAGTCATTGGCATACCTACTTTGCCCTGCATGACGCAACAAGTCAGGGAGGGTCCAAGAATAGAACCCAGGAATCCTGACTCTCAGCCCTGCACTTTAACCAGATTGTGCTCCCACTCTTTTGAGGTGGCAGGATGCCCTCAGTAAATCTTGGGCCAGTTGTGCTTATTCCACATACTAAGTCATATTTCTACACCGCGGTGGGCAAATTGTGACTGGGCGTTTAAGTGTGTGTCTTTCTTGTGCCTTTCCACCACCTCCATGCTGATTTAAGAGCTGGTATGTTTGGCTCCTTGTGGAAGTGAAAAAAAATCTAATTCTGGCTGTGTCCATTGAATGAGGGAAATAGAATGAGGAAGTCTCTATCCGTGGTTTTGTTAAGGGAACTTTGGTTCAGGTGAAAAAGGTATTTCACTCAATAGCTAAAGAGATACAAAATGTATTATAAGGACAATTAGCGGAATAAACTGTATCTTCAGAATCACTGAGAGACAGTTTTTTCAGTGAGTGTGACAAGTGACAAAGGTTCCTATTCAGTATAGGTTCTGTACTGCCATCATCAACATCATATCTGAACACCTTCCAGCTGTGCATTAAGCAACATGACTGACATCTGTCATGTGGTTTATTCTCTCTCTCATCCTCTCTCCAGAGGGAGAATCGTGTGTGCACTGGAGGTTTTGATAGGGGTTTGTTTGGGGATTGTCTGCTTATAGATGTCCATGCCGCCATGCATTTATGTTCGACAAAGACAGGTTGAAGAAGTGCGCCCAATGCTTGGGGCAGTTGTTTAATGTACCGTGTGCTAGGTTATTACATGAGAGGACTTCATGCTTGAAAAACTAAACTGGCTCTTTATTATAAGTATTTACAGAGATGCTGCAACTACAGCTAGCGTTCAAACCATGTGCATACAGACTGACTTCCTTGTGCCTCCTTCAAACTCTTCCTTCCTGCAACCTGTGCTCCTCCCTCCAAGTTCCACAAAGGTTGCTAAGTCTTACCTTTTACCTGACATGGTTTCTGAACATTGCTTTGCTGCTGATCCTGTCTATTCCAGTTTCAATGGGTGTAATGATGCCTTTTTTTTATAGGCTTGTCAGTTCCTTCATCAGTGGCTCCAATAGAGCTAATGGAACTCTGCATTTCAGCAGACTCATGGGCTGCACAGAGGGGTATGTTTCTAACTGCAGCTTGCGCTCTAGATATCCATCTCCTTGAATTCTGTTAGCGTATTGGTCAGGCTCTATGGTGACTGTTCTCCCTCCACTTTCACAGTGAATTTATTGTGATCAGACCCATGGCTTGCACAAAAACAACGAGGAGTCTGGTGGCACCTTAAAGACTTATTTGGGCATAAGCTTTCATGGGTCAAAAACCCACTTCTTCAGATGCAGTTTTTTACCCACGAAAGCTGATGCCCAAATAAATCTGTTAGTCTTTAAGGTGCCACCGGACTCCTCGTTGTTTTTGTGTATACAGACTAACACGGCTACCCCTCTGATACATGGCTTGCACTGCCCTGATGCCCATAGTGATATGTGGTGTGTCAGCTACTATACACTCAAGCGATAAGATCTCTTGTTCCATGGGTTTCTTATCAGCAGCCTGCATTTGTTCACTGGCCTTAGAATGGTTTTTATTGTACATCACCAGCACTTGGTCAAATTTATCCAGTCTAATATTGCTGCTTATCAGTGTTGCTGGAATATATTGCAGCTGACTCCATGATCAAATCAGTTGTTGATCTAATAGCATACTTGCAAATATGGCAGTGGAATGGCTGGCAGCCTTCTCTAGTGCATAGACGTTAGGAGTCTGTAGATTAAGTCACATTGCAATTCTCCTCCTTTTCATTGGAAGGCCCTATGTCCTCAGTCACTGTATGTAGCTGCTTTTTTTCTTCCTGAGGTAGCCGCGGCATTGGAACATAAAGTGGGTGTGTTTTCCAAATACCTTACCCTGTTGCCTGTGAGCTGGGCATTGTTATTTTTGCCTTTTGTGTTGCTTTCTTTAAAATAGATACTGGACCATGAAGGTTGCATTGTTGGCCAGTCTGTCTCTATCCTGCTTCCTGGGTTCCTTTAGCTTGAGCCTGCATACTTGCTCTGCATGCACTAGGGGCTGTCATTGTTTTGATCCTGGATAATTCAGCTGCCCTGGATAATTCAGCTATTTGGAGGCATTTCACTAGAGTTAGATCTGTTTCTTTCAACAATCTCTCCTGTAAACTGGGATCACGTGTCCCACAAATGTCTCTGGTTAGGGAATCTTTAAGGTCTCCAAAGTTACATGTGGATGCCAGAGTTCTCAGCTCTGCAAAGTAAGTATTTATTCATTCTTCTGCTTCTTAGTTTCCGGTAAAAAACAGCCTCTCTCTCACTCTGTCTGGTGTCACAGAACTCATCAAATCCCTTTTTCAGCAATTGCAGTGTTTCAGGCATTATGCCTGGCAACAGCGTTTTACTCACTTCTCCCGTTTTATACACCTTTTTCTCATCTTTGTCCCCCATTGTCAGCTCTGTACACAGCCTAAATTTTGTTTCCATTGCTTCCATGCTTATGCAGGTTCTTTTGTCTGGAAATCCAACATTCCCAGTGATTTAAGTCCCTCCATGCTGCCTGCTTGCTTTGTTTCTAGGTGCTGCTTTGTTTGCCTGTTAATAATACTCTCTGTCTTGCTGTGGGATTTGCTAGACTACCAGTGCTATCATGATCCATGTTGCATGCTGGGTATTAGCATGAGAGGACTCCATGCTTGTAAAACTAAACTGCCTCTTTATTAAGAAAATTATTGACATAGATGCTGCCACTTCATCTAGTTTTCTAGCCATGTGCACACAGACTGATTTCTTGTTGCCTCCTCCAAACTCTTCCCTCCTGCAACCTGTGCTTGTCTTTCTAAGTTCCATGCAGGTGACTAAAAAAAAAGTGGTGATGTCTGTTATGCTCCTCAGTTCCTATCGGAGTTTGTTCCCTCATCTCGAATCAGCCCTCAAGAAAGTTCTGTCGCCTGCACAGAGGAGCTTTACCCTCCTGGTAAGAAGTTGTGCCTGAGAAGTGTGCTGTCTCCCAGAATATAAGCTCTGGGTTTGTTGGCAAAGTAAAGCTTTTTATTCAAAGATCCGACATCTCCATGGGCCATGTCCTGCTGCATTACATCCTGGGGCCTGTAGTCTCTGTGAGCCGCATCTTAAGGGTAACGGCAGCTGGATCCTGCTCCATTTTAAATCAATGAGGTGTGACTCTCAGACACCCAGCAATTTATCAGTGTGGTCCTCAGATTATTGAAATTCAGGTGCCCCCTTTTCCTGATTGGAGTGAAGGAGACAAGGCTCTCTGTGGAGGATGATCTCAGGGAGCAGCTGGAGGTTTTGGTGGCCAGTGGAGGGTCTCATTGCCATGGACTGCTGCTTCTGAGTATTGAGGGAGTCGAAAGTTCCCTACAGAGTTAGGAAAACTCTTGCTGCAGCATCAACATCTGAGCAGCAAAGGAAGCCTCAAGGGAAGCGTCTCTCTGTGTGTCTGTGCGTGTTGGGAAGCATGTGTGTCCGTCTGTGTGTATGTGTGCACCATGGAAAATGTGTGCCAGTGCATCCTTGTGTCTTGGGAAGTGTGTGTCCTTGTGTATGTGTCCGTGTGTTTTGGGAAGTGTGCATATGTCAACCCCCTCCTGCGCTGCCTGCACACTCCTACCCGTCTGAGTGGCTTCTTTCTCACCTTTGCTAATACAGTTGCTGCTGCCAGCCAGCTGCTAGTGCTGCCACCTTCAGGGATCATCCCTCCCAGCTGCAGACAGAACTTTCACTCAGCAGCATTTCCTGCACAACTCTGACTAGACCTGAAACTGAGCTTGTCCTGGCCTCCCAAGTACTGCCAGGTCGCTGCTCCGCTCTCATGGCCTCAGCTTTCCCTGCCCAACGGGGTCAGTGAGAGGACTGATTAAATTAAATGGAGCTGTCCCTTCCCGATGAGATCCTGCACTTGGATGTTTGACAAAGGACCAGCCTGTCTTCTGGATCCTGGGACTCCTCTTCTGGGAAGAAACACCCCAGTCGAGTCAGGAACAAGAAGCCACATCAGAAAAGTCATCCTGCTGGCATGGAATGACTGGAGAGTTAGGGGAGTGGGATGGCCACGAATCCCATAACCAGCCTCACACTTTATCTCTTGTCCTGACATGCAGTGTTCGTTTGCAGTCATATTCTGGCCTACCTGAGGTCATAATGGGATCGGAAGCACAAGTCCTACAAGCAGCAGAGGGCATGGAGTTTTCACAGATCAATCAAGAGGGTTATGTTAAAAACTCCTGGTCCCTGTGCAGCCTGGAGCATGCCCTCCATGTCTTGATTCAGGGAAGACACGCAGAATATCTGCTCCATAGGGTTTGAGAGAGTTGTTGCACAGCATGGTTCCCCCCCGGCTATGGCTTTCCAGGTAAGCGTGTAGCCTGAAGCCAGAATTTGGCCCACAGATAGTAAGGAATAAATTCTTTCATGATATAACTCCCTTGAAATTACACTCAGGATTAATTTAGCCCTAAATCTCTACATTATTATTGTTATATATGAAAGCATGTTGTGCCTATCACCATGGTATCTGGGTGCCTTACAAAGCTACACGTATGGTTACATGTAGAATCAATTGCTATGGTCATAACAACCGTACTGAACGAGACATCTGGACAGCCCAGGATACAGGTCCCAGTGGCCACCAGCTCATCCTGTCAGACGAAAGGTTGACCTGTCCTTGTTTCTTCTGACTGAACATGGCAAAGTGCATTTTCTTTCAGTCAGTAACAAGCTCTCCCAAACTACAGCTGTGTTACCTCTGACCCATCACCCAAGGTGATGTCAGGAAATGAGTCATAGGGACATTAGGTGTGCTACAGTGCTGTACATCATTGGTTTGGAAATCCCAGTGCCTGCTGACCCAGATGCTTCAGAAGAAGGCAACAATCCAACACAGTTCACCTCTCCAATTGTAAGTGGGAGCCTTGGCGGATTGGTGGTGCTGCTCCAGAATTCTATGGTGTCTGTCTAACTATCCCATGAGGAGCATCTAGCAGAGGTGCCTTTTAATGAAGGGATAGGTGACAGCTGGAAACGTGACAGACTTGCTTCAAAGCCTAGTGTAGAATGAAAAGCAAGAAAGAGAAATCGACAGTGGCTGTCAGGAAGAGCTGTCATCTCAACCACCATGTCATTATAATCCTTTCTGGTGGCTCTCAGTTCCTGCCTCTCTCCCTACTGTAAACAGAGCCTGCCGCAGCAGTTCAGGCAGGCAAGACAAGCTTTCCCGAAGTTCAAAAATGAAATGATGGGCTCTAGCTGCCTCCTCTGGGCTCTTTTTGTCCCACTGATGTGATCCTATGGCTTGCAACGTGAACAGTTTGGGGCCCTGAAAAATAAACACACCCTGTTGCCATGCCCACCTGGTGGTTTCTGAGGGCTTAAAGATTCCCTTTTATTCTCCTTTTCCCCTTCTCAAGGCAACTTGAGAAAAAGAGTTTGTATAGAGTGACTACCAAAGCAGCCGCCATCGAACATGGCCCAGAGTCAGCTGTCTTAGCAGCTTTCTCAGGGCCAGGTGTAGGACTTGATGGAACAGGTGCAGAACCAATGCAGAAGTTTAGGGCCAAAAGTCTCAGCATTCTGTGAAGACAAGAGTCTGAGGCCTAGTATCCCAGCATTCAGGGCCAGAGGTCCCAGCAACCTGTCACTACAGGTGTCCCCATCTCCTCACAATATAGAAATGCACAACCATGTGCTGGGAACATCCCAAAAACTCAGAACCTTTATGGGATGTTCACCACTGCAAACTTGAAGCCAAATTCCCTGAGAAATAAGAAGGCATAGAGGGCCATGAGGGGAATCTTCTATTTCTGTCTCCAGGGACATTGCTGGTAGAGGCCATTTCTATCTATTCAGGAAGACGATTGTGGGACTCTTCTCTGTGTGTCTACACAGTGGCGTCTCTCTGTATAGAAGATCAGACATGCTATTCTCTCTCTGTTTGTACTTTTTAGTCGTCACTTAGATGACAAACTAATTAGTTCCCCTTTTAAAAACCCCAGCTGTGCTCTGTGAATACCCTCAGCAGCGTTCTCTTTCTCCCCTTGCTCTGCACCTGCATGAATTTCAGCAGAACAAGCAGCACATGAATCACCCTCACACCTTCCTGCACAGATCAACTTCTGCTAAAATTGCTGGGCAGCAGCAGGGCCCACGGTCACAAGACCGAAAAAAAGTTAGGGAACTCACATGTCAGCTGACAGCCAAAGCCTACACAGCTCAGAGGTAAAGGCACTGCAGAGTTATTAATATTCAAAGTTTGCATTTTTGGTGGTGGTGGCTGTCCCCAGATATGCAGAATTTTGCACTTATATGCTAGACCCTTTCATCCGGGGAATCACAAACTACTTTAAAAGAGTGAAAAAAAGATGGTTTGGTCATTAGGGTACCAGCCTGGGCTGTAGAAGACTGGGGCTCAGTTCCCTGCTTTGCTACACTTTCTCTGTGCCTCAGTTCCCCATCGATACAATGGGGATAATAGCACTTCCCTATCTCAGAGAAAAATTGTGAGGTTAAACACATGAAACATAAGGCAGTGATTGGATAGTATGGTAATATGATGCTCTCAACCCCTGTGTAACAGAGAAGGAAACCTAAGGTACAACCCGGTGCAATGACTTGCCCAAGGCCACATGGCCTTCAAGTGACAGAGCCACGAATAGAACCCAGGTGTCCTGACTCTCACTTCATCCCTCTTCTCTATTTAACCATACTGCAGCAGGTGGGTCTCCTAGGGCAACAAAATATTACAGGTAGTAAAATATCTAGTGCCTAAGGATTGTGCAAGAGAGTGGAGGGTTGGGAAAGGAGGTTATTTTTCCAGTTTGTCTAGGGCAGCAAAACTTCCTGGCACCAACGCAACATCAGAGAAGTTTTTTGAGGTTGACATGGCGCCTGGATTAGATGCTGAGTTTGAGGTTATGTCAGTTTCTCTCTCCACGCTTTGTTAACACAGAGAATTTTTTGAACACAGAAGAAAATAATATTTGGAGGGATTTCCAGGATATGGATCAATGTCATTAAATTATTATTATGTATTTGTATTAGTGTACTGCCCGGAGGTTACAATCAGCCCTGGGGTCTCTTTTTGCTAGGCATTGTACAAACACACAATAAGAGACAATCCCTGCCCAAAGGATCAGAATCAGTGATCCTTTTTTGGCTGTTGTTTCGTGTAGACACGCGTTAGTGAAAGTATACAAAATTATAATTAAAGCCTCTCCATTTTCACATATATTTGTCAATAAACACAAAGAAGTTGTCTGCAAATAAATCTGAATCTAAAAAAAACATTTTTCATTTCTCCCCATGCTGCTCCCCCACACAACTGCATCACTGAGACATCCCTACGATGTAAAACTGCCTAGGAGCAGAGGAACAGTTGACAGCTAGACAAACCAGGTGCTATTTGAAAACAGTTCAGGAGTTTGGGGTTGCATGTATCTTTTCCTCTTTTGTCTAAACTTGGGCCTTCTCAGCCCAGGAAAATTGCATCAGTTTAACTTAAATAGTTTAAGCCAATGTAAACTCCCGTGTGGATATTCTGATTTCAGCTTCAAAGTATCTTATTACAAGTTATGTTAAACCAAAATAAACCACTCTTAAACCAAAATAAGGGTGTCCACACTGGGATTTACACCAGTCGGTTTAAATACACAGCTTAGGTTAAACTGCTGCAACTTTCCTGTGTAAACAAGCCCTAATGACTCAGTAGGCTTTGAACAGTGCAAGACAAGCTTTATCAATCAAACCAGAGTTTCCATATGTTTGGATTATTAATGGGAAATATTTTTTTCTCTCTGCAAGAACTTGGTAATGAAGAACTCCAAGGCAAGGGGTGTGACTAGCAATGCGAAATGAGTTCACACACTAGCTGATCCATTGCCCCTCCACCCACTGTAGACTCATCATCTCCCCAGGCAGGTAACCATATTGGTTGGGACCACGTGGAACAATGCCAAGACTGGGGCTGGGCTGCCTGGCACTCACGTGGATGCAGGGCTGGAACCTGCCTTTCACCATCTCGTAGGGTGAGGACAGCTGGGCCAGTGCCTGCTTGCTCCTTCACAATAATTAGGAATGAAAGTCTCATCTGTGTCTGCCAATAAAGCAAACACTCAGCCCTCCACTATAAAATCTGGAGTAGCTATTTATTATTATTCTGCGTTTGGCAGTGGAGGCAACCCGGGCACTAGAGTCGAGGGGGGAGTCCTGATCTGCACGCCCTGACCCACCTGTGTGGCTGCTAAGCAGTTCTTGGAAGTAGGGGTGAGAGATCAGGCCCTCTTTGAGGAATCCAAGAGCATTGTTTCTGGGAAGTATTTTTATATAATATAGGATAGGGCATACACTGCAACCTGATGCATTCCAGACATCCCCTCCCTCCCCCCAAATATGCCATCGGAAGACTCCTCAGGAACCAGAGTTAAAAAATGCTATGTCTGGAGGGGGGCCAAAATCTAGCAGAAGCAAGTGTAACCCACTGGTCAGTGTGTTATGTTATCTCCCTCTGAGCCAGAGCTATAGAGTCTGTGTGTCTGTTACAGCCCCTAGTCATGGAGGCTGTTTTTTTTAGCTATAGCTTTTAGCTCCGGAGGTGCCCTGTTCAACCCCCAGTGGGTCAACTAAAATGGCAACCATCACACAAGCAAATTCCCA
This sequence comes from Trachemys scripta elegans, assembly GCF_013100865.1. Lineage (NCBI taxonomy): Eukaryota > Metazoa > Chordata > Testudines > Emydidae > Trachemys > Trachemys scripta. The sequence continues at coordinate 151,040,862 of NC_048299.1, forward strand.
CTCCATCCCACGCTTTGCTTTGAAGAATGTGGGAATGGAAATCCCAGTTATCTCTGTATGAGTTTAGTGAGTGGGTGAAAAAGATCCTAACCCTTCTATTTTTTCTCCCAAAGATCCATATATTCCTTGCACCACTAGTGATTTCCTATTCAAAGTTGGGACTATGTAGTTTATAGTGTCATAGGTATGTACATAAGGCTTTCCAGCCACATCATAGACAAGGGACCAAATTCTGATTTCATTTACACCTGCATAAATCTGGAGCAACCCCTTTGATTTCAATGGAGCTACTCCAGATTTACACCAGTGTAACTAACAGTAGAATTTAGTTTAAAGTCCTTCTCCCAAGAAGTTTATAATCTAAACTGAACAACTGAGATACATAGTATAATAATTCAGATACAGGAGAACTCCAAAATATAACATGGGGGAGGGATAGCTCAGTGGTTTGAGCATAGGCCTGCTAAACCCAGGGCTGTGAGTTCAATCCTTGAGGGGACCACTTAGTGTTCTAGGGCAAAATCATACTTGGTCCTGCTAGTGAAGGCAGAGGGTTGGACTTGATGACCTTTCAGGGTCCCTTCCCATTCTATGAGATAGATACAAGAGCACTAGAATGGGTTATCTAGGGAAGTGGTAGAATTTCCATCCTTAGAGATTTTCTTAAGGCCTGGCTTGACTGGGATGATTTAGTTGGGTTGGTCCTGCTTTGAGCAGGAGGTTGGACTAGATGACCTCCTGAGGTCTCTTCCAACCCTAATCTTCTATGATTCTAACTCAAAGATTGGGAGCCCAGCACTCAGTTCCATACGGAGCCATAAGGACTGCAGGATCAGGCCATAGTCAGTACAGGGAACAAAGCTGGAAGGAGGAAAGAATTGGTCCCTTAAAATTCTGCAGCATCTGCCCCCAAGACAGTGGGAAGCAGGAGTGTTTGGTGCCATTCCCAGAGGGATGCCCTCTGTGTCCTAGCCCCCACTCCCAAAAGCTGGCAACATCCATTCTGCACACGACAGGGTAGTACATGGCTTGGCATTTTATACTTTGGGATGTTCAATGAGCAGAATCAACACCACCTTCCTCTCCAGCTAGATCAATTGAGTAGGGTGACCAGATAGCAAGTGTGAAAATTGGGACAGGTGGGGGCAGGGAAATAGGTGCCTATATAAGACAAAGCCCCGAATATTGGGACTGTCTCTATAAAACTGTGACATCTGGTCACCCCAAGCAGTGCACTGCAGGGGGGGTCTTTTGGGGGAGAGGCCTTAGGCCAATCCCGTTTGCTGAGTGTAGGCAGTCAGCATGGGGGTTACGCAGAACCCCCCCACCCCGCCCTCTAGCTACTCTACTCTGGGTGGGGTGGGGTGGGAGGGGGCTTGCCAGAGGCTGGCTGCACCCCTGCATGCAGCCCGGTGCCAGCTGAGCCTTCCACTGGCCCCGGGGAGCGAGCCCAGCCCCGGGTCCCTGCAGGGGGAGCGGTCCCAGGCCGGGAGGGTGCAAACCCCCCCCCCCCCCCCTCCGGGCGGCTCCTTTAAAGGCTGCCAGTTCCGCTCGATCTCTTTCCACTTGTAGCCGGGGAACCGGAACCCTACTGCCATAGAAGGAGCTGGGGGCGGTGCCGGATCTGAGCCTTGTATGGAGCTTCCCCTGGGCTGCCTGCCCTGCCGGGCCTCCCCCTCCTACCGCCGGGGCTCCCTCCCTTCCCCGCCTGGCTGCAGCGGGCCCCAGAGGGGGGCAGAGGGCCCCTACCCCAGGGGGGCAAGCACCTAAGGGGGCCGGGCTCCACGCCCCCCTCCCAGGCCCGGCTGGAGGCTCGTTCCCCCTCCAATGCCAGCATCTAACGGGGCCCTGCTCCACCCCTGCAATTCAGGGTTATCTTTCCCGGTGCAAACACCTCCTGGGGTAAGGGCCCTGCAGAGCCACCCCCCCTCCAGGCAATGGGGGCACAGTTCCCTTCTGGGCACTGCAAACTCCTAATGGGGCAGAATAAACCGCCCCCCGGCAGGACTACACCCCCTTCCACTAGTACACCTCTAATGGGGCATGTCCCCCCACCCCAAGTTTGCAGCGGAGAGCTCTCCCAAACAGCAGTGTAACTTTGTAACTTAGCCCCTAGGGGCTGGGGGTTGCTGCTTTTTTTGTTTGTTTATTTGTTTTGTTTGTTTGTTATGTGTTTGTACAGCAAGCAGCAAAATGGGGTCCTGCTCCAGGACTAGGGCTCCTAGGCGCTGTGGTAATACAAATAAATAATATAATTATTGTGTGTTAGTTGCACAGGCATCGGATGGGGACATGCTTGCCTCCCAAGGGAAGAGTTCAGGGATCATCCTGATGTGTCCTCCTCCCCTCCCCCCCCCATCAACCACCTGCCCCCAAGATGTAAATGTAGTACCCCACCCAAAAATGAAAATAATGGCACATGTTCACTCCCACCCAATTCCCCCAACGAGTTCAAGGCTACACCTTCCCCCTAAAAGAAGAGGCATGCTTCTGATGATGCAGGCCCGCCCCAAACGTGCAGTTCAGGGCTCACTCTGAAAAATAAATCAGGGATCTAAAGATGCACAATCAACCCCGCTGTCGTCCCGTCCCCCGTCCCCCCCAAGTTTGCAGTTAGAGATTCATCCGCAAATGCAGAAATCTCATGCTGAATTCTCCTCCCTACCTCCTCAGATTCAGATTTCCTACACATGGATTTCACTCGCATTGCAAAGCTGGCCCTGCAGGAATTGGGTAAGTGGAACTGTTGCAACATAGAATTTTTCCATACATTTGCTATATAACTCGGAGGGTTTTATTTAAAGATAGCATCAGTTGGCACACTTAACACGAAACCACCTAATTACTGACGCCTTGGAAGTGCCAAACTTTGAAGGGGGAGGGGAGGTTAAAAATCACAGGCGACCAACGAGTGTAACCAGCTTTAAATTATGCAAAGTGCTCTTGTGCATAATATCAAGGAGAGAGGTGCCGGGGCTACTGGATGCAAATTAATTTCTTTTCCTCTCCCATGATTAGCTTGAAAAGAAATCTCAAGTCTGCCGCGACTTCTGCAAGTTCAGCACCTTTAAGCCAGTGGTCTTAAGCACTTCACTCCCACCAAACACTGCCTGACACTGTGCAGTGGCACCTCCATAGCTCACCGTTCTTGGTTCCCTTGGAAATGAAACCATTTCCCTGTGGCCAGTTTTTCTTCCCAGCGTTGTGTATGCACAAAACCCAACACATCAAGCCTCTAGTTCCTCAAGAGAAAATCCTGGTTCGGACCCCCGTCTCCAGACCTACCTATCTTGGGGCGGGGGGAGGGGAGAGAATGCATGGAGTTAACATATACTAAATTGTGAATACTAAGTGATCCATAGGAATATGGATCCATAGGAATATCTCCCCAAATGAAAGTGTTTCTTTGCATGCAGGAGTTTGTTGGGAGGGGGGGTTCAAGTTATGTACAGTGGTTATTTCCTGTTTAGCTTTACAGATGTGCATTGACAGCTTAGCAAAGTTACAGCAAGCAACTAGTCAATTACCATCTACGCCGACTGTATTTAAAACACGGTTTGCTTTAAAAACACAATCCGATGGCACCATTGCAGGCGCCTGATTCGTTTGTTTTGCAAAGGGGAGCTGGGTGACCACCCAGGGCTGGGCACGAGTAAGTTCCGTGGCTAGAACTTGTCTTTCAAAAGTAATTGCGAAGTCATCTCAAAGTCACGACGAGCGCTGTTTCTTTTTAAAAGTCCACTCTGGCTGAGGGAGGCAGAGAGGTGCCTCTCCAGCCATGCCCGAGGTGAATACTAATAGCGAGCGCCCGGTGCACAGGAGCGCGGTCAAATCTTGACCCGGGTTAGGCAGGGCAGCTTGTCGTCCAGATGTGCTTTCAGAGCTATACAGCCGATAAAGATACTTTTTTAGTGCACCGAGGTGCTTTCAAAACCCTGCACCGCGTCCCTTGCTTTGCATCGCAGTTGCAAAGCAGCATTGGCTGAGGCGCTGCTTCCTGCTTTCTAGTTTTCCATTGTGAGGAGCTTCCATTGTGACGTCGCCATCTCGGCTGGGCTTTGTCTGTCCATATATGGGCAGCTACGTCACGGAGCTTTCCAGTGCCTCACATAAATAGGCTGTGGATTTCCCTGCGAGCACATTTGGGCAGCAGTGAGTGAACCTGCTCGCAAGAGAGGGGGACAGAGACAGAACGACAGAGACAAGGAGGGAGGAGGGATCAAATACTCCCACCGGCTTCTACAACCAGATCTGCAAGCCAGATCACCCCCTCCCATTCGAGGAAACACCACCAAGGACCCACTGAGGATTGTACCCCCATCCCTTTCCCCCGCCTCCGCAAACCACCCCCAACTCCCCCGCCTACCCCCCCTCAAAACCCCCTCCCCCACCCCAACTTTTCTCTTGCATGATTTCCCTTGCACGGATTTGCCACTCGGATCGGATGCCGTTTCATTGGGAGCTGAGCTCAGAGCCACGCTGAACCTGCTTCTCCTCCAGTGCTATGACAGGCAAACTCGTGGAGAAGCTGCCGGGGACCATGAACACTTTGATGAACCAGTTGCCTGACAATCTGTACCCAGAGGAGATCCCCAACTCTCTGAATATCTTCTCCAGCAGCAGCGAGTCAGTGGCTCACTACAACCAGATGGCTGCAGGTAAGGGGAAGGGATATATGGGGAGGAGAGGGGGTGGGGGTAAAGGAGGAGGACGCGTGTTGTGTGTGGGGTGTGATGGAGCCTAGAAGGAAAAGGAGACGATGGGGCTGGGAATCTTTCCCCCACCCACCCATCCATCCAACGTCCCCTTCTTTATGTGTTTCTATGCGTTCGCTGTCTCCGCTGCTGCAGGGCTTTCCTTCGCTTCTCGGGGCTGTAGTGGGGAGTGGAAGCTGCCAGACAGAGAGGTGGCAGGTATGGTGCCGGTGCAGAATCGCTGGGGGTCGGAGGGTGGGCAGCGGGTCCTGAGGTGCAGGCTTAAAGGGGCCATCTCCAGCCACCCCAGGCGCTATTCAAAGTCATGGATGCTTCCCCTTGGACAGGGATAGTGTGTATATTATACGTGCGTGTGTAAATGCAATGTGACTCTGTGTGTGTTAGGTGTCTCTCCCTCTGTGTGTGTATCTAGCTAGAGATATCGACATCTGTGCTGTGTATCTATTCCATGGGGTTAGTCCAGAGTCTGCTGCCCATTGCTGTTTTAGGCACTGGGGAGAAATAATCCGGCACTGGGGAGAAATAATCCGGCACAGACTTTTTTATGAATATTGTTGTCAGAACGATAAGGGTGTGGGTGTGTGAAATCTATTTTCCAACATGGGGATGCAGCGGGAGTGGTGGGAATAGGGAGCTTTCGGGGGAGGAGGAGATGGAGCAAACCCTTGGGGAGACAGGTGAGCCTGTAAGGCAGAGAAGCGATGGCTCCGCTCTCTCACCCCGCACCCCAGCCCTCACCCGGGCCAGGAGTACTTGGGTGCTGCTGAAGTTGCCCCGGCTGCTGCTCTGGTTTCTTCCAACTTGATTTCTTGGCTGGGGGGAGGGGGGATTCTAGAACCTCGATCCCCGCTCAGGGAGCCGACCCGGTTCTGCTGTCCCCTCTGCACACCTCTGCCCCGATCCGAACCGCGGAAGCTCTTGTATTTTGCCAATTCAATCCGTTGCAGGATTGCAACTCCACAGCTGCGCTGCTCGCTCTAAAACTCCCTTGTATCTTCCATAACTGGGCTGAACGCAGAAAACACGGCAAGTTTGTAAAGCGCTGGTGGCCGGACACGGGTCCCTTGGAGTCCCCAGCTCTGCCTGTGGGGTGGCAAAGCATCTGGACACCAGCTGAGAGACCAGTTCGCTCTTGGCAGCCTGAGCCTACCTGTAACTTCAGGTACCTGCTTCCTCCTGACCCACCTCGAGGGCTTTACTGGGCTATAGCCATACGAGACAACACAATGCGTGTCTCTCTAGTCCGTCTGTGTGTGTAGTTGTCACCTCTAGAGCTGTCTTTGTGGAGATGTGTAGGCAGTCTATATGTAGATTGTCCCAGCTGTCTATAACTGCGTGTGTGTGAACACCTATGGGTATGTATTTGTGTATCAGTGTGTATGTGTGAGCACAGGTGTGTGTATTTGTGGCTGTGTGTGTGTCACTACCCACGTATGGATACACATGGCTGTGGGTGAAAGTACCCATAGATGTATATAATATAGATCTCAGCCAAGCTTCTGTTTCATTTTCCTGCTTGTTACCTGGGCAGTGGTTTGGGATTGAGCCGCAGTTCTAGGTAAAAGTCCCTCACCTGGGTATTTCTCGCCCCATCCCACCTCTCTGGGTGTCCCAGATCTTAGACCCCGTCCCGTTTTCCCTCCTCCTGTTTTATCTAGGGCCCCAACATTTTTGCTTGCACCACTCTCTGACGCTGCGTTACTCATCCCCCTTCTCTTTCCTTTTTGCAGAGAATGTTATGGATATTGGATTAGCGAACGAAAAGACCAACCAAGAGCTGTCGTCCTATTCGGGTTCTTTCCAACCCACCCCTGGCAACAAGACTGTTACCTACCTGGGGAAATTTGCTTTCGATTCCCCGTCCAACTGGTGTCAGGATAATATTATCAGCCTCATGAGCGCTGGGATTCTGGGGGTGCCCCCTTCCTCCAGTGCCATCACCAGCACCCAGACCTCTACAGCCAGCATGGTGCAGAACCAGGGAGAGGTGGACCAGATGTACCCTGCGCTGCCCCCCTATTCCACCTGCAGTGACCTCTACCCGGAGCCAGTGTCCTTTCACGACCCCCAAAGCAACCCAGGGCTCACCTATTCCCCCCAGGATTACCAAGCAGCCAAGCCAGCCTTGGACAGTAACCTCTTCCCCATGATCCCAGACTATAACCTCTATCACCACCCCAACGAGATGGGCACGCTCACTGAACACAAACCCTTCCAGAGTTTGGATCCCATTCGGGTCAACCCTCCCCCCATCACCCCGCTGGAGACCATCAAAGCCTTCAAGGACAAACAGATCCACCCCAGCTTCGGCAGCCTCCAGCAGCAGCCCCTCACCCTCAAGCCCATCCGGCCCAGGAAGTACCCCAACCGGCCCAGCAAAACCCCGCTCCACGAGCGACCCCACGCGTGCCCGGCCGAGGGCTGCGACCGGCGCTTCTCCAGATCCGACGAGCTCACGAGGCACCTGAGGATCCACACGGGCCACAAGCCCTTCCAGTGCCGCATCTGCATGAGGAGCTTCAGCCGCAGCGACCACCTTACCACCCACATCCGCACCCACACGGGCGAGAAGCCCTTCGCCTGCGAGTTCTGCGGGCGCAAGTTTGCGCGCAGCGACGAGCGCAAGAGACACGCCAAGATCCACCTGAAGCAGAAGGAGAAGAAGGCCGAGAAGGGCTCCTCTTCCTCCTCCTCCTCCCCGCCAGTGTCCTTGGCCCCGGTGGTCACCACCTGCGCATGAGGCTCCCGCCCCGATCCCTGGTCCCAGTGCCTCCCAATTGCTGCCTTTAGCAAAAGCGCAAACATGGGGATCCCTCACCAAGGAACAGTTGGCAGTGCGCGCACCTCCCCTCCCGTCCCCGCTTCGTGGGGACTTCGCTTTCAATCGGATCGTCTTGATCCGAATCGGCTGTGGGAGGGGCGGGGGAGCCCCCCACTTCTCCCAGCGGAGCGTAGTGGGGAGCGGGTGAGGGGTTGCAGGGCTGTGATGTGCCAGCTGTGGAAAGGCATGCGGTGCGAGCGAGGGTGGTGGTGACGGTGTCGGGGAAGCTCCCCGCTCCGAATATGCGCGCCCCCTTCCTCCCCCCCTCACTACTCATTGGAGGTGGTGGGGGGAGCACCAAAGCGCAGTGCTTGTTGCCCGTTGAGACTGTGCGTCCCTGTGTGTGTATGTGACTCTGAGCTGAACTGGGCTGCTTCGGCGTCAAACCACCCCCAAAGGACTCTGGACAATGGAGAGAACCAAGCCACCTCTTGGACATAGTGGGGACCTTGGGTATCATTGGAATGGGTGGCCTTCCATCTGATCTAAATGTTTCTTACAGAAATGCCTAGGATGCTGCTGCTGCTGCTGCTTCTGGTCTCCTGCCCCCCTCCTCTTGGAGCCGCTTCCTTTATGTTTTCCTGGTCTCTTCACTACTTGTCTTCGAGGCACTTCCTCTGATGTGCTGGAGAAGGGATATGGCTTGGGATCAGCTCTTGGCTGCTCCAGATTTATCTTCATGGGTTTATTTTTTAAACCGATTTCCTTTACAGGTTCATCCTCTGTCTCCTTCCCCCTCACCTCTTCCACCCAAAGTATCCTCCCTTCTGGAAGGAAGAAAGAAAGAGGCAATCCCCCTAAATTACACCATTTCACTCCACTTGGTGTTTTAGTTCATGTCACATTTAGTATGAAAACCCTTGGGAAGAGGGGGAGAAACATCTTTCTCCCTTTCATCTGGATGAGAAGAGGTTGTTGCCATTTCTGTTCTTGTTACCATCTCTACAGCAGTTCTGAATTAAAATATAATAAAAAATATATACAGTATGTATTTGTTAATGTCACTATTGGCTTTCTAGTACAGTACCAACCATATATAAAGGTATATAAGTATTTACAGCTTTAATGTTTTATTTTTGGAGAAGAGAAAATAACTGTGAGGAGTAAAATTTTACTCCAAACTTTCCTCCAAAGGGAAGATGGGGGATTTGTATTCAACTAAAATCCTCTTTTATCACACCCAGATCCACCTCCCAGTTGTCCTCAGTAAGCAGCTCTGAATGTACTTGCTCAATTGAACCCTACGAAAGATGGGGAAAATGGAGCTGCTTAGCAGCTTTCATCAAAGATCTGACTGAATGTACTGTTGTTACCTATTCAATCTTTTTCCCCTGTGGCTAGTATACTGTTGGGGTGAGGGAGGGAGGGGGGAAGTAATTGAGTTTACAGGATGTCTGATTTAAAGTCACTTTATGCATCTTTTCACCCTTTATTTTTTTCCAAAGCACCATTTTTCTGTGGTGGATTTAAATGGACTAGCTATCTAGATCTTTAAAAAGAAACTAAAAGGGAAGTGGGTGATGAATTTCCAGGTACTCCTAGCTTAATCTGGGTTGACAATATAATGTTGGGGAGGGTGGGAGGGAAGATACTGATTGATCATTTTTTTTCAGCAGAAGGGAAATTCTTTACAGAAATGCAGAAAACAGTATTTTGCTGAATACTTTTTATAATGTGATATATTTTTATTTTAATTGGTCATTTAAAAAAACACAGGGAGGAGAAATCAGTTATCCCTCTATATTATTTTTTTTCCTTTCTCCTTCTGGTATGTGCATGTCACTGCATGACTGCTCTGATTTTTTCTTCTTTTGTTTTAATAAAACTGTGCTCAGACATTTAAGCTAAACTAAACAAAAATAATTATTATTTAAAAAAATATTTGTTGCCAAAAGGTTGTGCTATTCAGGTTTGATGTCTGCATGTGATTTTTTTTTCTAAAAAACAAAACAAAACAAAAACCATACAACATAAAGGAGAAGAGAGAAAACGCAATCTAGTTTATGTGAACTGAAAGGAACACACACAAAAATCAGGTTTAAACATGCAAACCTAAGGGAATGATATTTTTGAAAGTCTTTTGTATAAAGTTGAGTACTTAGAGAAAAAAAAAAAGACCTACCAGATGTAATATATTTTGTGGATGTTTTTATTTCTTGGATTTATAGTACCTTATACTAAGGTTAAAAAAATTATGCTTGATATTGTGAAAAGGTGATAATTTTCACACACATTTCATTTGCTCATTTGTCACGTTGTAATGCAAATATGATAGTTAATGCATACAGCATTTTTAAGAAAAAAAATCAGAAATATTGAACTGATGTATTGTTGTACCATTTGCACTGTGAGCAAATGCTAATGCAGTAAATATATTGTGTTTGCTGACAATCAAATCCTGTAGTAAATATCTTTATTTGATCTTTCTTTAAAAATATATATATATTCTGAAAAATCTCTAATATGTAAAGAAAATGTTAAAAATGGCTTGCTTGAAACATGTAGGATGTTAGGCATTGTGCATCTCTATAGATCAGATCTGGAATCTGTTTGTACATTTTCTAGTGATTCTGATATGATTTTTTAAAAATAACCCATCCTTTTACCAATCCCATCTCCTTCAGGTTCTGTTTACAGGGCTAAGTGGTCAGAACTTAGGGTAACAAGGACTGGCCACATTACGTCTTATTGCTCCTCATAATCCTCCCATTTCCATTTCCCAGTGTATCACAGAAATTAGAAATGGAAGAAACCTGTTAAGAATTGAAGGGCCCGATCCAAAATCCAGTGACATCAATGGGCGCATCGCCCTGAAGTAGTCTTTGCAGCAAGCCCCAATCCAGTCTCAGCATTTGGAGGGTGGGCTGTTCTGCACAATATCTTCTTCAGGGCTCTGTCCAGTCTTGAATTTGTTATTGACTGATGCTGTCACCATTTTACAGACACTCTTAATTGTAAGTTGCAAGGCTCTGTTGTATCTACTGGATAATGGAGGGTGAAACGGGGTCTGGTGGGTTCAGCTGAGCTGTTAATACTCTACCTCCTTCCCCAAGCCAAATCACTGCAGGTATAGAAAACAGGAGATCTGTTCCATTCTGATAGGTCATCTGAGATGAAGTACATGGGCTAGAAATAATGCAAGGGTTTTAGAAACTGCTGTAGTAACTGCAGGAAAGAAAAAGCCTCCAATGGGAGATTAAATATGATAAGAAACTGAGATAGTTTGAATGGACATGTTCCTCTTTACACCCCAAATTCAGGTGCACAGTGAGTCCTGGAGGATTGTGAAGCTTAATTCGTTACCGTTTAGAAAGTGCTTTGACGGAAAGGACTGGAGAAGAGCTAGAGGAGTATTCTGTTAAGCAATAGCTCATCTTGTTTGCAGGTGGGAGTAGCTGTGACTACTCACTCGAGGAAGCTGCTGGGAATAGGACTGGCACTTGCTCAGGTTTTTGAGATACCCAGAAATGCACACCCCTCCAGATCATAAGGCCAGTTTGTTCAGCCCCTGCTCCTCTTTTCTTCCATAGGAACAAAAGGCATATAATGGTGGTAGGCCATGGTTCAGCAAGGAAGCACATGCCTACCCTGGACTTCAGTGGGACTACATGCGTGCTTGAAGTCAGGCATGTTCTTAAGTACCTTGTTGAACCAGGGCCAGAATGAGCCCTCGCATGGTGGCAGGGTGGGTCTGTTTGGGCAGCGTTAGAGCAGTTGGATCCCCCTTAACATTATATTCCTCCAAGGAATAATTCTCTCTTGGGTTACAACATCTTCAATCATACAAACCCAGCAAAGGAAGAGTTTCTTTTCTCTGCTTGGTGTACATCCTCCTCTCTAACCTGCCCTCCCCTTATACTCTTCTCCTTACTCTCTTCTGCTTTAAGAACCTAGACTCACGCAGGCTACTGGGGCGAAGGGGAAGTAGCTGAAGCAGTTTTGGCAAATCTCATGTACTTCAGATTTTGTCTGGGGACAAGTTCTGAAGTAATTAACTGCTACTGCCAGGTCAATGCAGTTTTAATTACTGTAATTTCACTGATATTTTTTCCTTATATGGTCCTTACATTCCAGTAGACCCAGTGGGGCAAATTATCCATGGTGTGACTCCAGTGATGTGAAATCGGGTAAATTTGGCCCAGTCTTGCAAGCTGGAAGGGATTGGTTTAAGTATCAGCTTTGAAATACCTAGACTCTCCAGAACCACAGGTTCAAATCCTAGCAGGGTCCGCCCAACTTTTCCCCTTCCCCCGGAGGTAAGTTTGATTTCTGTGTGCTGATTAGGGCATGTGGGTCACTGACATGAGACCACAACAGCTGACATTCTATCTGCAGTGCCTGGACGTTAGCGATTCCATGATTCCTTCCATAAGATTAAGGGCTTGTGCCGATGTTTTTAGTAAGCAGTTCCCCTCACCGTCCCCAATACTGTTGTGACGTTTGCCGTGGGCAGGTTGTCCAGGGCTGGTGGCTGCCTTACAATGGCTGGTGGTGTGTTTTCTCTGAGGCTATGGTTCGTAGAGTGTTTTGGGATGGAAGGCGCTATATAAAAATAAGGCAGTCTCTTGTTGCCTATTTCTGTGTGTAATTTCTTGGCCCTTTTGGATTGTACAATTCAGAACACACCTGGGTATTGATGGGTTTCATCTGGAGATTTCTCTTGGAGGTTAGAGGCCCCCCCCTTTCTCAGCTTGAGATCCAGGTAGCTACAGTGAGACACTAATAATAACAGTGAATTTGCAAAGCTAGGAGAAGAATTTTCCCCTGTGCCCAGATGTGAAATAAACTGGTCTCTTTGTGATGACCAAATGTCAGTGAAACAGAGCATTGTGACAGGATAATGGTCTCCTGCTGCTGTCAGCACAGTCATTGTAAATGTGTAACCTTCCCTTGTCCCAAAGTGGGTGACACTGATCTTTCCAGTATGTGATGCAGACCCTGAAAGGAGGCCTACAACAGCCACAAATAGAGCAGGAATCTCAGACCGCCATAGGGATCTTGTCTGTAATATTTACGATGAACTGTCCTTTGTATTTCTGAGAGAGACAAGGTGGGTGAGGAATATCTTTCATTGGACCAACTTCTGTGGGTGAAAGAGACAAGCTTTTGCGCTCCGCAGCGTTCTTCTTCTGGTCTGTATTTCTGTCACTGTCAACAGTTTGCACTTAAAAAATGGTGAGACCAGAACAGGTTTGTTGGGGATCAAGGTAAATTTGGGTCTGTAGCATGGGATGCCTCTTGTCAGGCCTGACAAGAGAGAGGGGTGTGGTGGTAGCTAAAGATGCCATCTTGTAGTCCCTCTGCTGCAGCAGGGAATCCTTCATGGTTGTTTCAGAAGAGTTTCCTACCAAAATAATCCTTTTAGGGTGGAACTGGAGTAGGAGTGGGGAGGTTGCCTTTTGTTGTGGAAGTAGTCCAAGCGAGCAGGGCCTATCGGGTATGTCTGCGCTGCAGAGTTAGTTTGGGTGATCGGCACCTGGTTTCATCTGAGTTCCCATGTCCTCACTGGAGCTGTACTTCCCCCATGTGTGTCACAAGGACTTCTCCTGGAGCACAGCCCATGTTTTTTTGTGCTGCAGTCAGCTGAGACACTCTTTTTCCCAATGAATTATGGGATAAATGGTCTGTCCTTCTGGGCACATGGGCAGAATTGTAGGAAGGCATTGGAGGACAATCAGCACTTGAGGGATTTAGCCTGTATCCTCACTGCCAAGTGGGCAGGTTACCAGCCCAGGTGAAAGCAGAACCCAAGCTTTAACCCAGCCCCCTGCCGGGCCAGTTAGGTTGTGTGGAAAGCACCAGTTTTCTCAGGAGAGAGAGTTTTGTGTGTGGATGGGAGGAGGGTTAGGGACAACACCCAAGTAACAGCCTCGGTTAACGCCGCAGTGAGGACATTCCCATAGTGTGTCACTGCCGTTTGGGACTGGGACTGCTGGATGTTTCTAGCCAAGATGTTTATTGCTCCAAGCAAGGGACCTGCGGTTCTTCAGGCCCAATCCTGATCTCACCGAAGTCCACAACAAACCTCCCATTGACTTCGGTGAGAGCTGGATTGGGCCCTCACATAAGGCAGGTCAGTTACTTCTGCTCTCCCCCGTGATGTAGGTATTGAGTATTTGCAGGCTGAACCTGCAAGGTGTTGAGCACCTGCGTTCTCCCGATGTCAATGGGAGTGCAGCACCCTGCAGGAAGGCTGATGGTTGCTCAGGGAGCACAATGCTTTCCGGACCCCTTCTGGACTCTCTGGCATACGTGTGCTGTTGCCAGTCACACCCCAGTTTATCTGGAATAGATCTGGTCTCTCTCTCTCTCTTTTTAACAGTGCCCTTTAATTTTATGAATAAGCTCACTGGCTGATGTTTAGCCTTTGCAGTAATAACATCACTTCACCCTTGTCTGGCACCTCCCAGCCCAGGCTCTTAAAAGACTTGACAAACATTTAATTAAGCCCAACAGCCCCCTACGAAGTAGGTTTCATTTCCCAACTGAGGCACAGGGAACAGAAACCGCTTCCCCAAGGTCACAGTGAGCTCAGGACAACAGCCCAGGAGTCCTAGCTCCCAGCCCATTGCTGTAATCGCTAAACCCAGCTCCCTTCCTACAGCTGGGGAATAGAACCCAGGAACCCTGACTCCCCATAACTGCTCAAGCTGTTTGACCACTCTCCTCCGCCTCCACTCGCCCCACATGGCATAACACTGCATCTTCTCAAGAGGGTCTGGCTGACATTTGGTCCCGTCATTGGACTCCCCTCTCCTTGAAGTCAGTTGTTTGTGTGGAACCAATTTTTCCTTACACAGTGTGGCAATTTCTTGCCCCAGATTTCAGCGCAAACATTTCTAGAGGAGAGTAGGAGTCGTGCCTGTGGAAGCTGTTTGGGTAGATTATAATGTTCAGTCCTTGTATACGCCTCCTTTGCAGACAGTTGAAAGAAGGGCCATTTTAATTTGACAAGGGAAATTGCTCCTGAAATCTGCCGGGCCTTTTTAAAGGTCTCCTAGTCTAACCAATCTGTGCCCTCTCGGAAGGGGAGCCCTGCTATTGCTGATGCAGGCAGGGGCCATGGGCTGGGGGACTCCAAAAGGGAGCTGTTATGTTTCGTTAATATCAGCAGTTGTGTGTGGGTTGAGCTCCATGCAAGGTCTGTGCTATCGATTGCTGGTGGTGGACAGGCCCACAGGAGACTGACGACTCACATCTCTAACTCCTTCTTTAAATGATTTATAGGAGTCATTCCTATTACTGCCCCTGACAGTCTATTCCTTATAGCAAGAGCTCTCTGTGTAGAGGAAGCAGCTTAAATTCCATCCATGCTTGGCTTTCCCTTGCAGCCGGCCCCATCTCTGTTCAAATGCCTTCTCGTTCCATCTTTTTTGGTTGTGTTTTCCCTGCTTTTTGCTTCAGAGTTTATCCTGCTCTTGCCCCCACTGCTAGTGACAAATCTGATCTCCATCACCACAGTGCTGGAGCATCTTCCAGGTATTTATCCACACAGTGCACCCCTGCGAATTGGAGAAGTGTCCTTATTCCCATGTTGGGGAGGGGAACGGAGGCACACAGAAGAGGAGCAATTTGTCCAAGCTCACATGGGGGAGAGCTGGGAATGAACCCTGATCTCCTGCATCCTTAGTTCAGTGCCTTAGACACAAGGCTGTCTTTCCTCCCTGCCAGAGACAGGGGAGTGGAGGGGCAATGCAGGAACTTCCACACAGTGTTGTTTGTCGGTGCTAGGTCCGATCAAGTTTTAAATAACCTAAACTGTGGGCTTCTCCATGATCTTTCACGAGGCTCTTCCATAAGCTAATAGACATCCCAGCTCCCAATATTCAACCTAAGTGTTCCTCTGCTAAACATCCTGTAGCCCCTAGATATTAACCCTTGGACTATCCTACATTCCTCTCCTTTGTTGGTTATTCCCTTCAGGCACTTGCCAATGGCTGGGTGTCTCACCACTGGTCATTGTCTGGCCAAGTTGCTCATATTCAGGGTCCAATTTGCCAGAGGTGCTCAGCAGTCAGGCCTGATTACAGAAGGATGATGAATGCCCCAAATTCTCACTGAAGTCCAAAAGCAGTTCAGGGCCCCTCACAAGATCAAGCTCGATAGCTTTCCTCCTACATCAGCCCCCTCACTCTGCTCAGTCGCTTCCCCATCTCTTCTTTGCTCTCCACCTAGTTTGCTCAGAATTTCCTTCTACCAATGAGCCCAAAACAGAAGGTGTCAGGCAGAGAAGGAGCAGTTGATTGAAACAAAAGAAGGAGCTTGCATCACACCAGCCAAGGAAGAGGGGGAGCTGTGGGGAACCCTGTTCACCCAAGCCAGGGAGAGAAGTGGAGGCTCTTTTTAGAAGAGCTCTCCCTTCCCTCATCCCCTGCCTCCTGGAGCTGCTCTGATGCATCTCCATCGGCAATCCAAAATGGCATTGTTTGTTTGTTTTTTACTTTGCTGCCATGTCTTATTGCAAGCTTCCATCTCATTTGCTATCTGCTCTCACCTCTAGCTGTATTTTTTTGGCCATTCCTGCTTTCTAAATGTCACCTATGCAGTGAATATCTGTGCTTCGGGATCTCTTCTCCCTAGATGCATTTGCCCAAGATCAATCTATGTTCATTTCCTGCCTGTGTTTCTAACCTCCCTAGATCCTTTTATGTTAATCCTTTGTCCTCACTGGTGTTTGTAACACCTCCCAGTTTAGTATCATCTGCAAATGTAATTACCGTGCTGTTTACCTGCACATCCAGATTGTTAATAAATAAAGCCAGCCCTAGCGCTGATCCCTGCAGCTCTGTGCCGGACACCTCCCCACTGCACAGTGCCATGGTGCATTACCCTTCGTCGCCAATCCTTCAGCTAGTTTTCGATCCATGTGACAGCGCTCACACATCCAAGCCAATTTGAATTAGCTTCTCAAGTAAGAGTTCACGAGGCACCATATCAAATCATTTCCCCAAGTCTAGATGTATTATATCTCCCGTGTCCCCTTCATCCACTCATGTTGTAATTAGAGATTAAAACGACTGAGTATTTCTGACGTGGTATTTACTTCAGCCGTCTCCAGTGCTGTGTATTGCTTCTGGTTCCATTAGCCTCTACATCTTTCTTTCTCAGGGGCTTATGCCCCTTTTTCTCCTCCTCTTGCCCAGACTCTTCTGCTGCTCAGGGGGTTTTAGAGCATGACTATTAATGGAGCTGCTCCCTGCCACACCTTATATCTCTCTCCGCATGGGCTAAATTACACTTGTCTCTGGCCTGTTCCACATCTCTCCAGGCCCATCGGAGTTGCATATCCCCTTCCTTTGTGTTTGTCTCCTCCCTCAGGTTTGTGCCTTAGGTAAATGTTATCATCTATCTGGGCCTGCTCCTTTCTTCTTCCAGGTCCTTGATCCGTACACTGGATTGATACTGATCCGAGTGACGGGCGCCTCACCCACTTTCAATTGCTCCACTTGCCCTGCAGTTGCCACTCTGCTTTTCTCTTCCATGCGCGTTCTTTCTCCATTCCAGCTGCTCACTCTCAGCTAAGCCCTTCGAGCACTGCGGTACCCGAAGCTCCCCAGGGAAGCTGTGCCCACAGAATCAATGGTGCAGTCTCAGATCTTGCTGCTAGGGAATTTCTCCGATCATCCTGCCTAAGTTTGCCTTGACTTAACACAGCTTTGCTCTCAGTTATACCCCTCATCCCACGCGGAACCACTCCCGTTCCTTCTTGGTGCTTATGCCCTTCGCGTAGTTGTAGACAGTTCAACTGGCCAAGCTGCTGGCTCATTGAATCTTCCCTTCTATTCTCTCTCAGTGTTGCCCTTCTCCCCGCTGCCAGCCACTTCATTCATCCACCCTCTTGCCCCACAGACACATTTTCCATGGCTCTCAAATCCCAGGCGTCCCTTCCATTGCAGTTCCCTAACCCCTCCAACTCACAGGTGCTTATAACTTGCTCAAACCAACACCAAATGGGAAGGAAAGACAATAAGGGACTGTGTAGTGCAGTGGTTCTCAACCTGCGACCTGCAGGCGGCTTGTGGCCCAGTCAGCACAGACCTGTGGCCCATGTGACATCCTCAGGGCCATACAGGTAGTATTGAATGCGGCCCACAATGGTAAATAGGCTGAGAACCACTAGTGTAGCGGCATAGGTAGTCAGTCAATAATCTCTTCCTTTCCGCCCCACCATCACACATTGGAGTTACACACGTGCCCTCTCCATGCAGCCATCACACACACACTTTCCCCACCACCGTACACTCCATTCCCCACTCCTCACGCACATGGGCATGTTCTCTGCAACATTCTCCTGATGTTCAGTCACTCTCTGCATCATCAACCCTGCACGCACAGCACCCCCCTATATGCACATGAATCCCCTTCCCACCACAGGCATGCCCCTCTCTCCCTTTCACACACCTTATTCCCATGCCCACAACAGCAGCTCTAAACTTCCCCAGGGTTCATGTACACCCAGATTGCCTCAAACACAACCACTCCTAGGAGTGGCAAGAGAATGGAATTGACTAAACTTGCTGTGGCAAATGGGGCTTGAAAATGCTTAGGGCTTCAACACACACACACACACACACACACACCTTTGCAATTTTAAGAGTCTTTTTTTTTTTTAAGTCCCAGGAAAAGAGCAGAGAAAATCTCCCCTGATCTCCCTTCCCCCACCCCACAAAAAAACATGCTGGAAGTTATTTTCCTCAATTTTCCATGTTTTGTACTGAAACTAGGGACTTTTTTTATTTCAGTTTCCTTTCTGAAAATAACTCCGAAACTATAATTTCCTCCTACTTGCTTTTCCCCTTCTTATTTTGATTTGCAAAGTCGCTGGCTTTGTGGAATGATGCCACTGCACCATGGCTTGCTTTGTGCCTTGCTTTATAACTGCATTCTTTAGGGCCCCAGTCCTGCAAATACTTACAATTATGTGCAACTTTTCTTACATGAGTAGAGTTGCCGAAATGCTTAAATGCTTGCAGAATCAGCATCTAGATTAGTGAACCAGCACCCCAGTCCTACAGACACGTATGGCCGTGAATTATGTTATTTGTATTATGATAGAATAACATCATAAGAGAATCATCTAAGACCAAATTCCTCTTTGTTCTAGGCACTGTACAGATATATATTAAGTGACAGTCCCTGTCCTGAAGAGCATACAGTATGAATAAGACTGACCAAGGAAATATTATCAGTTTTACAGATTAGGAACAGAGAGATTAAGTGATTACTCTAAGGTCACACAGGAAGTCTGTGTCAGAGTAGGGAATTGAAACCAGATCTTCTGAATCACATCCAGTCACAAGACAGTCCCTAACCCTAAACCTTGCGTGCTTCCATTTATTTCAGGTGTGGGTTCTAAAACAAGGGGATTCAAATTTTAACACCAATTCACTTTCCTAACTGCTGCTTCCAGCTCATAATACTCTTTCTCCATTCAAGGCACAAGTGAGATCCAGCTCTTATTATTTAAAAAAATTGAAAAAGCAATTAAACGATCTCACGATATTTGAAACTCTCTCTGAGTTTGTTTGTGGGGAGTGAAATGTCTAGGGATATTTATCTCTCTTAATTTCTCTCTTGCATTAGGCTGCGACACGTGCCAGGTTCCCGCAACGTTCCCTCCCCTGTATGTTAAGAACAGTTTTTCTGATTTCTGTCATGCAGGGAAAATTGCGATAGATTTGAAAAGCAGCGTATTCCCAGGAGAAGAGTGGATACAGATGATTTGTACTTATGAGAAGAGATGTGGCGGTGGGTTTATTTGTTCCCCCTTTTACTCAATGAATTCTTCCATTTTGTGTAATTTCTCAGATAAGAAGTTTTATCAGAAATAGGTTTTACTTGTTAATGACACTTAAGTGTACACAGTTAAACACAGGCTATCAGATCTAAAAGCTCTGCCAAAACCTGGCGCCAGTCACTACCCTGTCTCCTTGCTGGGGGTTTGTTTGTCTGACAGCTGAAAGGAGTCACAGCTGAAAGACAGTCTTGTAATGAATGCACTGTACTGGGATTCAGGAGGGCTCAGTTCATTTCTCAGCTCACGGCCACAGACTTTCTGTGTGACCTTGGACCAGTCACTTAATCTCACTGGCTGAGATTTTCAAAGCTGCCTAAGGGGATTTGAACAGGCCAGTTCCCATTAATTTTAATGGGAACTGGCCAGCCAAATCCCTTTGAAAACCTCAGCTTCTCCCTCTGTAAAATGGGGATAATAATACCTCTCCTCCCACCCTTTGTCTTCCCTGTATCGTCGGGGAGCTCTTTGAGGCAGGAGCTCTCTTGTGCTTTGCGTTTGAACAGTCCCTCGCACTGTGGCGCTTTGATCTCAGGTGGGCCTCTGGGCACTATTGTAATACAAATAATAATTTGTTGCTGTGAAAAAACATGAGAATTTGGGCTGCAGAACTTCCAGTTCCAAGCAGCACAAGTGACTGCTTCTGGGGCTGCATGGCCCTGTGTTGACTCAGCAGTTCATACACCTGATCTCCCTGCTCCAGCAGTGCAAGGGCGTTTACAGCCTGACCTAAATTTCCCCTGTGGCAACAGCAAGAGACAGGGCTCACTGCCAGATCCTGATCTTCCACTCCAGCAGAGGGATCGGCTGCATCCAACCCTCATATTTCTGTCTGGCTAAATGGAAGAGGAAATATCCCACCAATTTACCCTGATCCCAGCAACAAGGGGTGTTGGCCTTCCCTGGGCTCTTACATTTTTTATCCTTCTGTATTAAAGCACTCCATCTGCATTGGGCTGAGTCACTGGGAGCAGAGGGAGCACAGCGTCTGGCAGGATTGGACCCTGACAAATTGGTCATAGCAGAGGGCCAGTCACGGGATGGAACGAAATCAGTAATCCCAGATCAGATTCAGATGTGGCATGAGACCAGAGTTGCAGCCGCTTACACCAGCTCTGAATTTACCCGGTGTGCAGTTGTGCTTGTTCTGCATCTCAAGACCCAGTTCTGCATTCCAGCATCCCGGCTGGTAGGGGGCATTTCTGTGTGTTTCTTGTTGTGCCTCTCCACTGCCTTGGTGCCAATTTGAAGAGCTGCTATTCTCAGCTCGCTGCCGCTGCACGAAAAATTAAACTCCATCTGCTCCTCCTGAGAGAATGAGGGAAGAAACAGACTCCTCCACCTGTTAAACTGCACTAGTTGCCATCTAGGGCTTTGCTACGGAAACTCAGACGAGTTGCGTAAGGTAAAGGGACTACAAATCCCCAAGGCAAGTTGGTTGTGCCAGGCGGTCTCCAGCTGACCAGTTTGGAAGAGCAGAGCCAATTTAGACACCCTCACACCCGGGCATAGCACATCCAGGTCACGTTAGCAGAGGGAAGATTTTTTGGTAGATGACTTCATGGACACAAATTCCATAATAAGGATAATACTGGTGCACGGAAACTTCAAGCACGATTAGGAGATGCTCTGCTATTTCAGGCTCATTTCTAGCAGCAAGAGGAGAGATTCCTGCCCTCTCCAGCCTGTTTTCCTCCCAGTGGTATAATCAGAGCCCACAGATAATTGAGGCCTTTTTTGGCTTTCCCTTAAAACACGCTGTCTCGTTTTGTTGTGTCTGCACAAGCAAAACAAGTGACATAGGCAACTTCCAGCCAAAGCAGGAGAAAAGGTGATGTGGGTGCACTCTCCCTGCTGGGGTGATGGTCTCTGCAGAGACTATCCTGGGTTGAACTTCTGCCATGCTGTATGGTAAGATCCCTCCCCTCTCCATCTCTCATGATGGGACATAGAAGAGATTCTCCTAAACACCAGTAACAAGACTATAAGTGCAGATATGTCCCAGAGAAGATTTCCAATGCCCTCACTCATAGATCCTGGATCATAGAATCATAGAATATCAGGGTTGGAAGAGACCTCAGGAGATCATCTAGTCCAACCCCCTGCTCAAAGCAGGACCAACCCCAACTAAAGCATCCCAGCCAGGGCTTTGTCAAGCCAGGCCCTAAAAACTTCTAAGGATGGAGATTTCACCACCTCTCTAGGTAACCCATTCCAGTGCTTCACCACCCTCCTAGTGAAAACGTTTTTCCTAATATCCAACCTAGACCTCCCCCACTGCAACTTGAGACCATTACTCCTTGCTCTGTCATCTGAGAACAGTCTAGATCCATCCTCTTTGGAATCCCCCTTCAGGTAGTTGAAGGCTGCTATCAAATCCTCCCTCACTCTTCTCTTCTGCAGAATAAATAAGCCTAGTTCCCTCAACTCTGGTCCTCTTCCCGGCAGCCCTGTTGGAATAATCTGGATCTTATAATTCTGGAGAAAAGTCCTGGGAACGCTGATCCCACAAACCCCTCCTCTGCAGTGTCTAGATTCACAGGTTGTGTCTGTTTCCTCCATAAGGTGGCCCCTGAGTTGTACCTACCGATGGACAACGTGTCTAGTCACCTTCTGGCACTGGGGGGACTGCACATATCATGGGATTTGCTTCCTCCTGAGGAGGAAGAAAGGCTCAAGCTCTAGAGGAAAGAGAGTCGCAGGATGAAGGCAGTATTTGGGTTCACCAGGCTGTTAGCGGGAAGGCTGGAAGGAGGCAGCTGACTCTCAATAAGGCTGCCAAGCCAATGGAGTTCCATGTTCTGAAAGGCTCATGGGGCAATTTGTCTCCATAATAAACTGGATTTTTCCATTATGCCTTGGGAATGGAATCAGCAACTTACTCACCAGGGGGACCCACCTGGAAGCACAACTCCCATGGTCACCCCCCTCTCCCACCTCTAACACAGCAGGTGCTGGAGCCTTTGTCGTCTGCATCCTGATGTTTGGGTACTCCCAGGTTTGCAACATTCAGCTGGTGCCCGTTAAAAGACTTGATATTCTCCCGGAGCCCTTTTTAATTGGTTTCAATGAGCTTGGTAATTAGTTTAATTATCTTCTGTTATTGTGCGGTGCCTTGAGATGCCAGTCAAGTCTGTGAGTGCAACGTGTCAGATGTGGGGGTATTACAAAACCCCTGGGAGGAACTCAAATACCTACCATCCCATGCCAGGAAAACCAAGAGCAGGAGCCATTTGTATGGTGCAAGATTTGCAAAGGGCGTCTACCTCCAAGACCAGCTCAGCATGGCTCCTACCAGTTTGGCCCAGGGACAAGCTTCCCTTCTGGCTCAAAAGGCGGACATGTCTACTACACACCAGGAGAGTGTGGGTGCCGGTTTCTGCTGAGGAACTATGCAGATAGCGCATGTAACCTATGCAGCTGGCAGAAGAGGTACTGTAGAAGGCACTCTGATGATGTGTTTAAATTCGGCTCCAGCATTACTCCCCCTACTGGCAGACACAGCCCCAAGCCTGTTCTGGGATGGAGATTACCACTTGCATTCTTCTATTAAGACAAACTGGTGGATCTTTAGCATTAGCCAGCTCCTAAGTGCTAAGTCATCAACATGTTTTGTAGAGGCTACTGCTGACGTATGGGGGAACTGGACGGTTCCAGAAACAAGTAAGAGAATACAGAGCTCTACGTTGCTAGTTCAACTCCAACATAGGCTGATGCTGCTCAAAGCTGTTACCATCTGACTGCTGTTTGGTGGACCCTGGGAAATGAGTGCAGTGGGTCTCAAGTTTAGAGAGGAAAGATGGTCTTGTAATTAAGGCAGTGGACTTGGGACTATGGAGATCTACATTCAATTCCTATCTCTGCCACTGACTATATGGCCTTGGGTTTGATGCTTAGGTTCTCTCAGCTTCCCATCTGTAAAGTGGGGATAATAATACTCCCCACCCAGAGTGTGAGCTTCAGGGCACGGACTCTCTCACACCTTGTGGGTGTACAACACCTGGCATGATGGGGCCCATAGGTGCGACCATAAAACACACAATAATCAGGGCAGTCTAGTTCCAGGGGGCAGGCCTCACCAAAATCACCCCTGCAACTAGTGCAAATTGCCTCCTTTTGTTGGTGGTTTCTACAAAGATGGAATGGACAGTGGAGACTGAATACCCCTGTCTCCCTTTCAAGGTGGGGCCTCCTGGGGCAGGGGCGGGGCATGCCAAGGGAGCAGCGAGCCAAGCAAGGCACCCCTCTTCTGCCCATCACCAGACAGTTGCTAATCCAGAACCCTTCCCCCGCCCTCGCTTTATACAGAGAGATGAATAGGTGCCAAACTGTGGGCCAGATCCTCAGCTGGTGCATATTGGCATAACTCTGTCAAAGCCCCCTGAACTGTGTCGATTTATACCAGCGGAGGATCTGGCCCCATGTGTCCAAAGACCAACCCCAAACCTTTAAAAAGCCTGTGTGGTTTCCTCTCTCTGGTGGAGTGGGATGGGGAGGGGGGAAGAAAAATAATGCAGAGTAATTTTCCCTGAAGATGTTCATGCACATTCTCTCTCTCTCTATTCTTCATCATGCTTGGGATCCTGCTAATAAGTCAGAAAGGAGGAGGAGGGGGAGAAAGAAAGGAGCTCTGCTGAGCTTTAAGCCTGGTATCTCCACACAAAAAAATGCTGTGACTAATGCTCCCAGTTGGCAAAAAGGCAGTGTAATCAAAACATTTTTTTTTTTTTTTTTAGTCCTTAAAGTTAGTCATTCTGCAAGCAGGAATCCAAACAGGCAGACATGAAATGGAAGCCACAGTGCCTGAGAGTCTCTTATGCAATAGGCAAGGCACTTAGCTAGGTACGCTTCGGTATTGTCCTGGACGCTTGTGGCTTTTAAATTGGGAAAGGAGCAGCATCCGGGGAGTGGATGGCTCAGGGGGAGTGACAGGGGGAGGATGTGCAACATGCAGCATTTCACTGCCAGGTTCCTCAGCCCAGGTCAGTAGTAACTAAAAGTTCTAAAGGAACTTTGGCAGCTCACATGAACATTTGGTAGGGTCCCAGTTGAGTTCCCAAAAGGCAGATGTGCCACCACTGCACGGTCCCTTTCTTGGTAGTCTCACCAGAGAGACCATGGACTGTATGGGCTGCAGAGAATGAACTCTCCTCTGATCCTATAGGTCCAGCATGTGCAACGGGGCAAGCTCCGCTGCCAATGTGCCATTTCTGGAGAGGCCTCCTCTGGAGTGAAGTTCAGTCTTCATTGCCCATTCAATCCAAGAGCTGTCTCTTTTCTGCCCTCGGAGTATGTGGGTGAGGTGAAAAGCCTAGAAACTCACCCCCCCGTGTTGCCACCCAGCCCCCCCAGCTTCTCCCATCACCTTCTGAAATGCCAGGGCCTTCTGTGCCCTCTGTTGGGCTTACTTTTGGAGATGCCCTTTTATCTACTCCTAGACCAAAGGCATCTCAGTCCTCCACCACCCACAACTCCAAGTATCTCTCTAGCCATGGAACATGGAAAGATTCCCCCAGGCAAAGGTGTAGTTGGTAAGAATGACCATAGTCATCACCCTGGAGCACCACCATTTTACCTTGGGACTGTTAGTAGTAAGGGTCCAACTGTTCTCAAAAGTTCTCTTTATACTGATCCAAAAGGTTACCTGTGCCGTCAGTCCCTCTTGCTACCTGAGAAAACACAGGAGCCTTTGTTCTCTAGCCCTGTCCCACCCTGAGGATACAGACAGGAGTCTGCATGGTCCTGACATGATGTTCTAATTCCCCATGTGCTTGGCAGACAAGTGACTGACTCAAAGCCTTTTCCTCACATCCCACTGGCACGGCAGGGCACCTGCCTGCACTTGACAATCACCCTGTTCACGTTTGGAACTGAACAGAGGCTGTGGCTGCTGCCATCTTGACTGGCACTCAGGTCATTGGCCTCTCCCTCCCTGTGCCTGTTTCAAAATAGGGATCTGGGGCCACGCTGCAGGGAAGTTCAAACCCTGTGCCACAAACTGGAGTGAGACGGGTCTCCCAAGAGAAGCTTGTAATTGGCCTGGATGATGAAATTGGGTGGGGGAGAGGTAAGCATCTAGGACTGCAGAGAGGAGTACATCTGACAGCAGCAGCAATCGGGGTGGGGAGCTTGTATGCAAGTCCTGGGGTGTGAAGCTGAGTGTGTTGTAATCCAGCCTTCTGCAGTGGTGGCTCCAAATGTCGCACTAGTTCTTTGGAAGGCAGCAGCATGCCCCGTTCTTTACTTATAAGGGTGTACGATCTTGCCTGGGAGGCGGAAAATCTAGCGTCTGTTCCCTGCCCTGTTAACTGACTAGCAGAGGGACAATAATCCAGTGGTTAGGGTATTCACCCAGGAAACTCAAATTCAATTCCCTGCTTTGGCATGGACTTCCTGTGTGACCTTGGCCAAGTCACTAAGGACCAGATATTCAAAGGTATTTAGGTGCCTAAAGATGCTGATAGGTGTCTCGTGGGATTTTCAAAAGAGCCTAAGAAGATTAGGTGCCTAACTCCCACTCGGCGCCTGTCTGCATCTTTAGTCACATAAATACTTTTGAAACCCTTGGCTTTTCATCTCTCAGTTCCCCATCTATACAATGGGGCTAACAGCATTTCCCTACTTCATGGGGGTGGTGAGAGGATAAATGCATTAAGGATCATGAGGTACTCAGATACTACAGCAATGGAGGCCAGATAAGGACCTAATGAGAGAGGGCAGGACCTATAACCTTACTGGGTACGTCTACAGTACAATAAAAGATTCACAGCATGGCCACGGCTGACCCAGATCAGTTGACTCGGGCTCAGGCTGCAGGGATAAAAATTACTCTGTAGACTTTGGGGCTTGGGTTCTGGGACCCCCTCACAGGAATCACTTTAAGTCACTTTGATTAAAATTTTCCAACTAATCTGTTATATATGGGTGCCTCCCTTTTTTTGATGCCTGATCTGAGCCACCTGGAGCCTGACTTTCAGAGGACCTCAAAACTTGCAGCTCCCATAGACGTCAGCGGGAGCTGTGGTAGCTCAGTGCCTCTGAAAATCGTGCCTGATGGCATAGGTCCTGAAAAATATTTAGACGCCTAATTTCCATTGATATCAATGAGAGTTAAGTGCCTAAATATTTCTGAAGATGTGGGCCTAAGTAATTCTAATCAGCCACTCAAAAGGCATCCAAAATCAGAGGGCACAATCCAGCACATCTAAATGTTTTGGTCTTACTCTTTTTGCTTCAGTTTCTGTATCTGTAAAATGGGGCCAGTTACCCCTGGAAGCTTGTGAGGGGCAATTTTTAAAGGTTTGTAAATGCTTTGAAGATTATAAATGGTAAGCCATATGGTTCCCTACTCAGTTCCCATGTACTTCATCAATTTCATTGACTATTGAGTGCAACTGGACCCTTCCTGACATTGCAAAAATCATAATAACAATCGTTCCCTCAAAGGCTTTTAAAAATAGTATGCAATTTATTTTCCTTCTTAGTCACTTGCCTCCACCTTACGTTACATTTAATTTATCTTGTTCGTATCAGTTCCTTGCCATGGTCCTGTCTCTCAAGTTTGTTTTTCTTGTGGATCCTGGCATTGTTACTTGTTAACCTTTTTTGTGTTGTACCAGCTCTCTGGCAACCTGGAATGACTACACCAAGACTCAATATTAAACGGAAGAACTGGAAGCCTTACTCAATCCGCCCAACCTGGCTGGATGCCTACACTGAAATGACTAAGCCAGAGTCGCTAACCTGTCCCAGCATGTACTGGGCCTTGTGTAAATGCTGGGATGGCTTCCTCAGGGGCTGTGTCTAATAATAAATAAATCACGCTTAAAATGAGAAGCTAGCTTCAAAGTTGTCCGCGGAGAGACAAGTCTTTCCATCCATTGGAGCAACACCTCTTTATCCCACTGCCATAGACATACGTAACTGCTGCAACGCAGCCCCCAGTAGCACATCCACTGTGCAACAACAGAGGTAGATTTTTGGACGAGGCAAGTTGGGCAAATTCTGTCTCCTAGGAAAAGCGCTGTGGAATGCGCACACTGCAAATAGGCCCGGGCCCATAAGCTGTCCACTTTGTGAAAGCCATTCAGCTGCATGGGTGTCAATTTATCTGCCTCGGAAGGCTCCCAGGGCTAAGCTGCAGCTATTGCTGGGAGCTGAGTTTGAAGTTCTAGGCTGTTCCCCAAAGCCAGGCCCTGGAGTGGCTCAGAGAACGGCTGCTGGGGGTCATTGCAATGTGCTGGGCTGGAGCACGTCCCAGAGAGCTGGTGATGGCAGAACCGGGGAGTGATTGCTGCAGCCTCGCAGGGCAGCCGCATGCCAGCCTTGCTTTGTAAAACTGTGGCGCAGCCTCTCACCAGCTCAGCCCAGCCCAGTGATGTCATGACACTGGACAGTGATATCACAGCACCAAAGCACGGCTCCACATCGTGCCATCACAATACTGCACTGTGACATCACGACAAAGCGTGTGACGGCGTGGCTCAGCCGGGGCCTGGGCTGTCTGGGAGGCAGCATGCTAACGTCCAGCTGGCCCCGCCCCCGACGGTGCGTGACGTCACGCCGTCTAGCGTCCCGCTTACCTCACTTCCGGAAGGGCGGGGCTAAAGAACAAGCGCTTCCGGGAGAAAGCCGGGGCCGGAGGGGACCATGAGCTGGTGAGTGAAGCAGGGGGAGACGCTGGGGGCTGGTCCTGCTCCTCCGGCCCTGGCTCTTGGCCTTTCTCTGCCGTCAGCCCCGGCCGGCCGCTCCGTCCCGGGTCTCCCCGTCTCCTCCGCGCTGGGCCTCCGCGGCCCCCTCCCCCGCCCGAGACACCCGGGGCTCCCCGTTCGCCCAGCCCAGCCCCTTCCCCCCACTCCCCGTTCGCCCGGGCCCTCCTCCCGCCTCTGTCCCGGGTCCCTGGGCCTTCTCCCGCCCCCCCCCCCCCAGCCCTTGCATCCGTTACTGACCTGATATCCGCATCCCTCTCGTGTCCTCCCCAGCTCCCGCACCACCCTCCTGTCTCCCTTGTAGCAAAGTGCTGTTGTCAGGTTTGTTACTGGGGGGGGGCGGGAAGCCACCTCGCTTACTGACCTGTGTGACCCAGTGTACGTGGGGTTGTTAACGTGAAAACGTGGCCCCTTGTTTACTTCTCGCCATTGGCGTTTGTTACTCCCTTTGGAGAGTGAAAGTGGGCTGGTTAGTTTCACTTTCTTTTAGTCCCTTTCACTCTCAGGACCCTTCGCCCCCCCTTACAGCACCAGGTTCCTGTAGAAAGGGCCCGGGTCTGAGAGTCAAACAGCCTGAGCTGAGTTCCTAGTTCTGCTGCTCTCAGCTCTGCTGTGAGAGTTGCTTCCCTTCTGCACGTTAATTTCCCCCTATACAATATGGGGCTGATATTTGGCTCCCCTTTGTGAAGCAGCTCTTGGTCTGTGGCTGAGAAGCATGTTTTATGGTCTGATCCAAAGCATATGGAAGTCAGTTAAAAGGCACCTATAGACTTCAAATGGTTTTGGATCTGGTTCCAAATTCTTATTTATTTATATACTTGCCTAACAATGTCTGTAATATAAACACAGCAGAGGAAGATTTACAGCAAAACAAAACCTTTTTGCTAATTTTTTTAAATGCCTGAAACAGTCATTAATAGGTTTTATAAAACCTACATTGGGTTCAGAACTAGCCAAAGTCACTTTAGCTTGTATCTTGCCTCTCATATGGATTTCAGTATGTTTGTGATACAGACATTATTTGCACCTCATAATATCGCTATTAAAATTGTAACAGTGTAGACTGGGGGATGGGCTTTTGTATGTACTCTCCCGTGTGTTCTAGCAATGCTGTCCAGTTTCCTCATGGGAAGGCTTCCTGCCTTTGTAACAGGCCTGGCAGCATACCTCATCTTAGCTTGGGAATGTTAAGTATTGTTATTTATGAATGTTTGTGTGTTAAAGTAAATGTGTGTTGGATACTTCACAGAACAACTTGGAAGATACGGTCTCTGACCCAAAGAATTTGTAGTTACTAAGAAGCCCCAAGCAGGATCAGGCCACTGTTGTGCTGTACAGAGGCATGTATAGATATGTTTCCAGCCCCGAAGAGCTAAGGCCCCAGTCACTGACTTCAGTGGCACTACTAATGTGTAACGTTAACCACGTGTAAATGTTTGTGGGTTTGAGGCCTAATTTTTGATGGGACAGTAGCAAACAAGGGAGGGGATGGAATGAGTAAGGACCAGAGTACAGCAATGTGCATATATGCATAGGACATCCTGCCCAAAAATGAGATTGATTTTCTCAAAAGTAGCATAATACTTGCTTAACATCGTATTGCTTACCCAGACACACCTTTCCCTACCTTCCTGGTTTCCCCCCTCTTAATCATTTCTCCCTTCTCTCTGACTGAATCCTCCTCCTTACCTACCCTCCTTGCCGATTGCAAATATGATTATAAAATAAATGTACACTTTTGCTTTGTCTGTTCTTCTGTTATTATTGAAAATGGATCTGTGATCAGATACTTGAAACACTAATGCAGCCTTTCACACTCATGGTTTCAAATGACTAAGCTTTATTTGCAATAAATTAAAATAACTGATGATTCTCTTTTCAAGATTATTGGTATTTATCCATCTTAGGCATTTCTAATGTTTATTGTAATGTCCAATAATCATTTGATCAAGACATTTAGACCAAACATTGTCACGTACACATATCATCAGTATACTTGCATACATGCTTTAATTACTCAGCTATCCAGAATTCCAAATATAAGTTACTTGTCCGGCTACAAAACTTGATTTCTTGCTTTGTAACAGATCAATGTGCAGCATTTCTGAGTAGATTCTCCTAACCTCCATTTCCCCACATAAAGTTTTGCTTAGAAACCCTTGTTGGGTTTTGTATTTATTCTTGCTCACCGATTCCTGCTCAAATGGTCTCAGTTTACAAGTCAAATGTTTGATTTTTTTCCTAGCTGCTGGCACCGCAAATTCAAGTTGAGAGTTGAAAAATCCAGCAGTGTTCTCTCTGCCTCCTACTGTCACCATAAGTAATAAAGATTCTAGGATCAGAAGTTTGCTGACAACTTTGTTGTAAGATACTCCAGTTCGCTCTGCTGTCTCTGTTGGCTCTTCAAGGATAACAGCAGAAACTTTTCTGTATCCGTAAAGTCAGCAGATCTGCCTTGAAGACAAACAGGGCATGGATACATTGAATAAAAAGTTCTAGTTGAACAGAATCATCTTCCTGATTATACTCCCCTACTGTTTAAAGAAAGGAATATGTACTTTATAGTCCAGGTAGCCTAATCAGTGTATTTTTAGTCCTGACTCATGCATCACTTTATTGTGGTAAATTATACATAGAAACACCCATTGCTGCACTTAGATTTTAAAGTAATCAATTCATTTCACTCTCTCTATCAATCTTACTATTCTCTTAAATTGCACAGAATCACTCCACCCGAGCTTTCAGTGACACCGCTGCATCATCTGTGTTCTATGCTATAAATGGCTGCATCCTAAAACCAAACATTTATAAATCTGCCTAAAGTTAAGGGGACCGTGTCACGTTAAAAGTAATATTACTTAAAATGCCCTTAACTCTTTCACTTCTGATTGTTAAAAATGGAAGGAGAGTAAAAACCTATTGTATTTTTTTATCCATTTATGCACTTTTACTTTTTTAGTTCTGTTCAGCCTGGGCAATGAAAATAGATAGTTTCACTTTGAGGTTCTCATGCATTCACACAATGATGGGATGCTTGGTTTGTAAACATTGTAGAAGGACCCTTAACTTCAAACAAAAATAACTTTAGTTGGAGCTTTAAAAAAGTTCCTCTGTGTGTGTGTGTGTGTTCAAGTCAGATTTGCTAAAAGCTCTGTACAAGACTCCTAAAACATTGTTATGGGACAGATCACATCCACAGTTCCTCTTGTGTGTGTTGGTCATTTAATTAAAAATATTTTTACTGCCCTAAGCAATTTTTCAATCCTGTTAATTATGTAGAGCCAAAATAGTAAGAGAGAGAGAGAATTTAGCTTGATTCTGAGATCCCAGATTGAGTTTGTAGGGCTGGCCAATAGACAAATAAGCTTTAGTCTTTGTCTGTAAACGTGCTTTTAAATGTGGCTATGGTCAGAAAAATAACTGTGAAAATAGCACCTTGCTCAGCAGATTTACTCCCTGTATATTGAGAATCAGTTTTTGCTATATTTTACACCTGTTAGCACTGCAGAGCTAATAAAACCGGATGGCTCAGGTATCATAAGTATCGTCATTAATGAAGTTCCCAGTACAGAGCTAAATGCTGCCAAATTACAACTTTACAATTCCTTTGAAGACAATCTGACAGCACAGGTGTAACTGAGGGGAAAATTTGGCATGCAGACTGTATTGGTGGTGAGGAATGAGCCGGAAAGAATCCAGCTTGACCCTCAGATCCCTGGTGAGTCTGCATAGTTGATGGTTAGAAAAGAAATATTCGAACCAAGCCAGTCCAGTTTGATCAGAAATAACTGAGACAGTAAACAGAATTTTATCATGCCATTTGTGAATTCCCTTTTCAGAGCATAACTGCATGTTAAGCTCCTGTCTACACTAAGGATTTGCCTTCACTACAAAGTTAACATGAGTTGTAACCAGGGATCCTAGAAATCCATTTGCCACGGAAAAATGCAGACTTTGTGTTCTTAGAGAGAATCTTTAGTTTTGACATTTTGTGAGGAAAATAAAACCAAATACAGTTGAACCCCGATTATCCAATCTAATTAGGACTGGGCCAGCTCGGATAATCAAAAATTCAGATAATCAGGGGAATGGGCAGGGCTTGGGATGTTAGCCCCAGGCGGGGGTGCTCGGGCTGTCAGCTTAAAAATGGTAAATATATCAATAAAACATTGTGTTCAACTAACACCTATATCTATTGTGGCTAGGGAAACTAAAGTTCAGTGTTTCCTTTAAATAGCAAAAAAAAAAAAGTGGATTTTTATGTTT
Organism: Trachemys scripta elegans; assembly: GCF_013100865.1. NCBI lineage: Eukaryota > Metazoa > Chordata > Testudines > Emydidae > Trachemys > Trachemys scripta. Next base: position 151,073,166 of record NC_048299.1, read on the forward strand.
TTTTAATCAGAGGATTTTGTTTTTTTTATCAGAAAACTAGGATCCCTGGTTATAACTCAGGTCATGTTCACACCCAAAAACACTTAGATTCATAGATTCTAGGACTGGAAGGGACCTCGAGAGGTCATCGAGTCCAGTCCCCTGCCCGCATGGCAGGACCAAATACTGTCTAGACCATCCCTGATAGACATTTATCTAACCTACTCTTAAATATCTCCAGAGACGGAGATTCCACAACCTCCCTAGGCAATTTGTTCCAGTGTTTAACCACTCTGACAGTTAGGAACTTTTTCCTAATGTCCAACCTAGACCTCCCTTGCTGCAGTTTAAACCCATTGTTTCTGGTTCTATCCTTAGAGGCTAAGGTGAACAAGTTCTCTCCCTCCTCCTTATGACACCCTTTTAGATACCTGAAAACTGCTATCATGTCCCCTCTCAGTCTTCTCTTTTCCAAACTGGTGCACTTACACTTCAGCATAAGCCCAAGGTTCGAACTTAGGCTCAAGCCTAACCTCCCTTCCATCTTTACCTAAATCATTCTAACCCAGGGTCCCAGGACCCCACAAGGGTGAAGGGTCCAAGCCTGAGTCAAACTGGGAGTCTGGGACCCAGGGTTCAAGCCCTATTGCTTTGCAATGTAGATGCAGCCCCACTGGACCCAGGCTCTGGGAGTCAGCCAAAAGTATCCCACATTCCCATGGGCTGGCTTTCTTGGTCCTTTGAACAGTCAAGTTTAGTGGACAATCAGGTTTTCCCAAAACTGCACAACAAAGAGCTAGAGCAGTCACATGACGGGAGGGCACTAGGAGATCTGGGATATGGTTGATTGCACTCAGGTCTGCGTACTGCAGTGTAGATGCTGGAACCCCGGTTTGGGGACCAGGTTAGAAAATTCCTAACGTAGGACTGACAATCAGTGTAGACGCTCAAACCCTGGGTTCTCTAACCCAGGGTCTGCTGACTCATGTTCCACTAGCCCTGGGCTTATGTTGCAGTGTAGACTTACTCCTAGACTGAGCACAATGATGCTTTTCACTTGAGTTCACTGGCCTGTCAGGTGGTACAAGTAGGCTAAAGTTCAGATTAGCACAAGTCATCAGCTGTTAACATGCCCACTCGTGTAGTGTGGACTCAGGCTAGAGCCACTCTAGTGCCGTTGGTCCTTTCCCACAACTCCATTCCTGTGCCCAGAAAGGACAGATGAGGTCTCCCATAATTCCCTGAGAAGGAATTCCTGCAGCAGCTCAGCTTACTGCAGTTTGGAACCAGGGGATATGCCCCCAGAAATCCTAGCACCATACACAAGTGAGAGCAGCATCAGTGTGGACACAGCAGCATGAGGATTATTGTGTGGTGTGGCCTCTTTCACCCGAACGAGGGTAACTCAACAGGAGTCACTTGCGCTAACACTGCAGTGAAGACATACTCTCAGGATGGAGCCATCTGGGAAAGCCGTGGTAGAGCATAGCTTAAACATGGTTCCTTCTGAGCCACTTGATTGGGAGCCACATATGACTTGTGTTTTAACACGATTTTTAACAACTGCTCCATTAATGAATATGAGGCCCTCAGTAAGCTTTAGCAGAGAATCAGAGAATTCAGAAATGCTGTGTACCTCTGGGGAGCTGCTTTATTTCAGGAACATTAGCCTGCAATAGCTGACATACATTATATGTGGCTTGCACTGGAAGATGAATTTGTCATCTTTTGCTGGGGTAGGAATGAGGGGTCACCGTCAAGGGTGGGGTTACTCAACTGAAATCTGTGATTCCCCTTTCTTCTTCCACAACAGATCAACGTCAGTCTTTGCGCGTGTTGTGGCCCCATTTCCACATGAATGTGAGAGACCTGAACTCTGAGGTCTGTATAAAACAGACAATCGCTCTCAGTTCGGTTGTCAATGGCTGGCAGGCCATGCCAACTGTAATAGTCGCTAATTCATGCAGATATGGCCAATGTGAAGTCGTGCTGCCGCTTATTGAATGAATTGTGTCATTCACTTAGGTCTGGAATTCAGTACGTCTTCGGAGGGGAAAGGGTCTTACTGACGTGCAGCCTCTGATGTAGGAAGATTCCTGAGGTCACATTTGGACCATTTAGGCTGCGGTGACTGTGAACAAGCAAGGCAGTAACAAATTCTTCTGTAGAACAGCATGCATATCAGAGGGGGCCTATTGTCTAGGGGATTGTGCCCTGCTTCCCAAATGTCAGTGTAAAAAATGTCTAACGTTTATATCACTTTGCTTGCTGGGAGTTCTGCAAAAAGAGAGGATGAGCCTTGTTCCAAACATTCAAGACTGAGAGTTTTCTTTGTTTAGCTGATATATCACTATTTGTTTAGTTTGAGCGTGCTGCCTCTCTCCAACAATGGCCCTCATCAGATGCATGTCTGCAGCTTGGGACATAATGTTTTGAAGTTTAGTGGGAAGCTTACCCTAGTGATTAGAGAAAGGGACTGAGTCATAGAAAGTCAGGGTTGGAAGAGACCTCAGAAGGTCATTTAGTCCAACCAGACAGATTTTTTTACCCCAGTTCCCTAAATGGCCCCCTCAAGGATTGAACTCACAACCCTGGTTTAGGAGGCTTGTGCTCAAACCACTGAGCTATCCCTCTCCCCCTACTCTACAAAGTTTTATTCCTGGCTTTACCACTGTGCTTTGAGGAAGGTGGCCTAGTCTTTCTTCCTCAATTTCCCCGTCTGTAAAATGGAGATAATAGTTGCCTCGCATAGGTGTTGCGAGGCTTAATTAATGTTTATAAAACACACTGGGATCCTTGGGATCAAAGGTGCTATTGCTATAAAGAGCCTATTTGTAACAAGGGGATGGATGTAACTCAAGTTCTGCGTTATTAATTCTTTGTCTTTCCTTAGCACTTTACAAACGCTGTCAGACTAAGCTGCCCGGCCCCATAAGGAAAGTCAGTGTTGTTATTCCTATTTTACAAACAGGGCCGGCTCCAGGGTTTTGGCCGCCCCAAGCAGCCAAACAAAAACAAAACAAAAAAAAAAGCCGCGATCGCGATCTGCGGTGGCAATTCAGCGGGAGGTCCTTCGCTCCGAGCAGGAGTGAGGGACCATCCGCCGAATTGCCGCTGAACAGCTGGACGTGCCGCCCCTCTCCGAAGTGGCCGCCCCAAGCACCTGCTTGGTAAGCTGGTGCCTGGAACCGGCCCTGTTTACAAATGGGGAAATTGAGACCCAGAGAGGATGTGACTTGCCAGAGGCCTTATGACTAATCTGTGACAGAAGCAGGAATCAAACTCAGATCTCCTGACTTCCACACCTGGGATATGACTAGATGATGTTTTTTCTACCATGTTTTAGGGCCAACTTTAATTAGAGCAGAATTAGGCTTATTTGGGGATGGATATTTTATGTAGGTAGATGAGATTATTTTTTTTTAATCTTGATCCTTCTGTGACCCACACTGGCATCATTAAGATTTTGTGTCTTGCTTGGATTATAGTCTCCTAAATGAGCTGCCCCAGAGACTGTGTTGAGAAGTTGTAGCTTGGTTGCTGGTGCTGTCAGGAATTGTGCCACTGCTTAGCCATTTGGAGTGAGTATTTGTGGTGTAGCAGGTATTTAGTGACTCTGTCACCGCAGCATTCATAGGCAGTTTAGCACTTTTTCTGCAGGTTTATGGGTTAGGAATGGGGGACTGCAAGTTGCTTAGTGTGGCTAGGTGGCAACACACTTTGAGACCAGGAGGTCTCCGCTCAAGTTCCAAACCAGGATCTGGATTTCCTCTCCTGTGCTGATATTTCAGGGTCATACTAGAGAGGGGGCTGTATGGCTAGAGGTATTGTCCTTCAGATGATATATTAAAGTGAGCTCTACTCCTGTGGCTGTCACAGGTGAAATTTAAAGATCCCAGGTCACTTTTGGGGGAAGGGTAGAAAATACAGTACTGATCTTCTGACCTCCATTCTCTAAAAGCAAATGTGAGTGACTTTGGCTGTATTGGGGCCATTACTGAACCAGTGGTTTCTGTGTTTTCCTCTTCAGTTACAATTCAAGCATCTATTTATAATCTAAAGGGTACCTGTAGTTATGGAAGAAACTACTTAAAACCTAGTTCTGTTGTATCTCAAAAGCAGGTTTTCAAGCTACACTTCACCTCTTCCAGTAGTTTTCCAGTTCCAGCATACTAACTAGACTAAGCACCTAGTATTAATTTAAAGTTAGGAGATGAATTGTATAGTCCTGTGACGTTTAACTCCCCAAACCCTTACCAGGTTTTGATCTAACAAGACTTCCACGTTAATCCATTTCCAAATGATTTCGGTGTGTAAAGTCTGATGTTTAGCTCAGGTCGTGCAATAAAGCGCAGCTTTCTAGATCACTGAACCCCATCTACTCCATAGGTACTGGGAGGAAGTATATTTGGGAACAGGTGGGAAATGACAGGCATGTTCAAGTTCCAACATAAATGTTTATTTTGTATTAACATTATTAATATTACAGTCACGTCCTGAGTCCTGATCAATATCACGACCCCATCTTCCTAGGTGCTGTGCAAACACATACAAAGAGACAGTCCCTGCCCCAAAGAGCTTTATTTCTAGCTTCCTATAGTCAAGGGATGCTGCAGTTACAGTTAAGAAGGTACTTTTTAGACTAAGCCTCCATTTTCAATGGGTTATAACTGTTAACTGGCCTACCTTCCCCACAAAATACCTCGTAGGCTGACAGTTTTTAAACTTGGTCTCATCCCGGAATTCTTGTTTGTCACCTTTTTGGAGTGAACTTACTTCTGTATGGAATTCAAGGGAATGTAGTGCAGGCCTGACAGCTCTGGAGAATGCAGCCTTCTGTCTCTGCAAGAGAAGCGCTGTTACCTCTGCACTAGAAAGCCCGTGTCTAGGGATGAGAGGGGAGCTGATTCTCCTTGCCCCATGCACTGAGGGCTTTTCTGCCAAATGCCACTTTTCATGATGGAATTTAAACAGAATTTCTTTATAATGATAGCAGGCTAGCACCTGTTTGATCAATTAGTTCTGGAGAGAAGCAAACAAGGGTATTTCCTCAAGCCCAGATCATGGTCTCATGGATGTATATGGCAGAACTCCCAGTGAAACCAGCATTTGGCCCTTAGTATCTGATAAAATTTGATCCAAAAAAGCTCTTAGATCTCAAAGTGGTGAGCAAAGTATAAATAGCTACATAGATAATTACTTCCTACATATACCTAGATACTTGATTTTATAGCACAGATGGTCACATGTACTACAGAAGTACTCACGTTTAAACACTATAGTGAAATGTAGTTGTTACCTGTGTTATAATGTAGCTCCTGATCCTGCAAACTAATCTGTGTGACTTGAACCCCTGAGCCATTGGCGTCTGTGGAGGTCCACACAGGCTCAGGGGGTCCCCTCCATGTGGACCAGCTTGTAGGATCAGAGCCATAATTTTTTCTTACCTGTGTGTACAGAAAAAAATATGCGAGCACCCCCTTTTAACGCTAACATGGTTATCACATGATTTGGTGGTGGGCTTCCATGCAGGCAACTAAAAAACAATCTTATAACACAGTTAAACCACAACCATCTTTCACAACCACGCTTAAAATGGTTATTTTTGTAGCATAGTCAGGGCCTAAAACAGCCTTGCAAAATTCTGTTCACCCACGCACCTGGCGTGAGTAATTCTCTTTTGATGGGTGAGTAAAATATCATTAGTTTTTTCATTATCATCTTGGAACGGGTGGGAGAATAACTTCTGACATTGTTATTGCATTTGTTTAGTACTGACACTGGACTTGGCTCTGCAGAGGACACAAGGGATAAAGACAGTCCCTGCCCCAAAGAGCTTACAGTCTATGGGCTTAGTACTACACCGTTGAACTCAGGGGAAGCAGATTTGGAACAAAAAGGACTAAATACTAAAGGATTATAGTTTGAGGCTGGTCTAAATCAACATAAACTGTGTGGATACATTATGCGTTTTTTCTTTGCTGTAGGGCAGGGGTCGGCAACCTTTCAGAAGTGGTGTGCCGAGTCTTCATTTATTCACTCTAATTTAAGGTTTCGCGTGCCAATAATACATTTGAATGTTTTTAGAAGGTCTCTTTCTATAAGTCTGTAATATATAACTAAACTATTGTTGTATGTAAAGTAAATAAGGTTTTTAAAATGTTTAAGAAGCTTCGTTTAAAATTAAATTAAAATGTAGAGCCCCCTGGACCGGTGACCAGGACCTGGGCAGTGTGAGTGCCACTGAAAATCAGCTCCTGTGCCGCCTTCGGCACGCGTGCCATAGGTTGCCTACCCCTGCTATAGGGCTCACGCTGAGACCAGTTTTGTTGATGCCCTATAGCTTTGTCAGGGCGGACTGAAACCCAGGGCTACTAAGTCTGTATATTTTTCAGTTGATTTCAGAGGTGTCCAGTACTCTTAGCCAAATTCTGTGCTGCTGCATGCCCCAGGCAATCCCACTGACCTCCCAATGGAGCTTCACGGGCAGAAGTCAACACAGAATTTGGCGCAGTATCTCTCTTAACATAAGCTGTTTGTGATCCATTTGAATAATTTTTTCCTTTCGCATTAGTGTTCTGTTTGGAGTGGTTGCTATGAGTTCTTATAAAGAAGGGGGAGTGGGGTGGGACGGTGCATGCGGTTTCCATGGACACCGTGTAGTACAGCAAGACATCCAGAGTGATGTGATATATTAATTCCAACTGTGTCTTGTGTTCATGCATCTCTCACCTGTGAGGGCTGGGGCTGGAATTCCCCCCTGCTCCTTGGACACTTGCTGGTGCATTGTATAAGGTCATAGCGTTTTTTTTTTAAGGCCGGGACAGTCTCGGACTCCTTATTCAGCTATCTGAGACTTGGAGGTTCGGTGGTTGTATAAGTTTTTCACTAAGGCATTGTACAGCACCAAGCACACTGTCAGCATGCAGTGAATAATTTCTCTTACACCCTGATCCTATGAGGTGTTGCCCACTTCTTGCAAGGACACATCTATAGTAGCAGAATTATTACCCATATTTCATCAGCTGCCTAAGGTTGCTAGTGTAGACAGGGCCCAGGCATTTTTATTATCATGTCATGAAAAGCTGCACGGAACCGCATTGAATCATACTGTGAGAGAAGCACCTACCCCCTTTTACACTAATGCTTCCACTGTTGCGACAAACATAGTAGCTGCCCCACTGCTGGCAGCTGCCGGAGCTTTGCTAATGTAGACAAGGTCCCAGATGGTGTGTGTAGGGAATGGGAATTGAGGGTTTTCAGCACTTCGCTGAGAAAGTTCCTGTCACCTAATTAAGGTGAACTTAATGCAGCGTTTGTTTTTTAGATGAAAAAGCAAAATTTTCCTTGGAAAGCAGACGCTTTTCATGAAAAAATTTGTTGAGTTGGAAATGGGTTTCAACAGAAATTTTTCAGTGAGCCCTCCTAGTCTGACCCCTTATAGTTATTAGAGAGGCTGTGACACTTTCTGCAGGAGTCTGAGTGTTAACCCTGAGGTCCTGACCATGTACATTGTCGGTAAATACATTCTGCCCCCTCCAACTTTCCCTCCACTTTCAGTTGCATACAGCTTTTTCCTTACTTCCTGTCCTAAACCATCATTGGAGATTGCTGTGACTGTTGAACAGCAGCTGTTCATATCCCCAGAAGCAGTTGCATTTCAGTGGTGGTTGAAAATATTCATGTGTTTTCCCTATTTACCTGAGAGAGGTCATAGGAAGCCTGATTAGTGTTTTGTGGTCCTCAAGTGGAAGGCGTTATCATGTGTTTTGTTGCAGTCTAGGCTTATTTCCCCCATTTAAATTCCTGAGGTTGATAGCCCTCCTCCATTTTTTCTGGCCTATGCCTGATTAGGGAGCAAGAGTGGGCAAGGTTTGTCAGGAAATTGAGTGTTTTGCTGGGGGGAGGGAACGTTATTATACAGGAGAATAGGTAAAACCACAGCTGCAGCCCTAGATTAGGAATTACATGGTCTGATCCAGTTGGACGATTCCTCTGCATCTTACTTTCAGAGGGGACTACAGAAAGTGCCCTGCAAATCTCATTGGGCTGTATTCCTCATTGCCTGGTGGGTTTATCTGCGACGCTCCTGTGCATGTGGAGGAGAATTAGCGCATGTTTACACGTACAGCGCTGCAGTGGCGCAGCTGCATCAAAACACATCTGGTGAAGACGCTCTGTGCCAACAGGAGAGCGCTCTCCTGTCAGCATAACAAAACCACCTCTGCAAGTGGCAGAAGCTATGTTGGTGGGAGAAGCTGTCCCGCCGACATAGCACTGTCCACACCGGTGCTTATGTCGGTGTAATTTATGTCACTCAGGGGGGTGATTTATTCACATCCCTGAGCAACATAAGTTCTGCCGACATAAGCTGTAGAGTAGACACAGCCTTAGACCCTTTGGTGTGTGGCTCTGAGCTTGTACATGGAGAGGTATAAATTTTATTAGAGAATATTTGAAAAATAAACAATACAGAAAATTTGAGGCGTCAGTTATTGGTCATTGGGGGTAACATAGAGAGTATAGGGGGGATGTTAGTGTTTTGGGGTTGGGGGAAATTTCAGTGAAAATTAGCCACAGCTTCTCCCTCCCTTCCCCACCTTCCCCTCCCAGAGGTTCCTCAACTTCCCTGATGGGATGCTTTCAGGATTCTCTCCATCCACCTACACTTTTTTCTTACTTTAAGCCCCCCAACCGCTCTCTTCACCCTCCTCCATTGAGGAAGACTAGGTGGAGCCTCCCTTCTGATATCGGTGTTCCCAAACGAGCCAGAGAGGCTGCCGTTGAATGACTCACAGCGTCCCGATGGGAGCTGTGTGCGCTGCCTTCACCGCATTCCCCCTGCCAGCCTGGAGAGTGAGGCCAGGAATCTTCATGGCATTATTGTTACTGTGGCTCGCCGAGGTAAATGGCTGTATCTGACCAGAGAGCTCTTCAGAGTGGGAAAACTCCGATTCTGACTCAGCGTGCCCACACTGTTTATGAACATGATTTCAAGGGATTTCACACCCCAAACACAACCCCAGCTTTCTCTCGCTCCGCAGAAATAATAGAACCAAAACACACACAAGTCCAGGTTTCTCCTCTAGGTTATGTGGAAACGTGCTCAGGTTTCTAGGGTAGCATTTGCGGCTCTGGCACACCAGGAGGAGGCTCCGTAACACATAGTAAAAGATCTGGAACCGTATGTCAATCTGATCTATTTCTGATATGCTCATCACTGTGGTATCCAGGCAGGCTAATAATACCTGGACTCTTCATCTTACAACACACTCTGACAGCTGCTAATTTGTGCATCCCACTATATCAGGTAATAATATTATCCCCATTTTACGGATGGGGAAACTGAGGCACGGAGCAGTGAAATGGCTGGCCCAAGGCATCACGGCAATAGACTGTCCGAACTGGGATTAGAACCCAGGAGGAGTTATTGGCTCTCGGGCTCGTGCTCAGATTGTTGGAGCACATCTCTCTCTCTCTCTCTCTCTGCTGCCAGCAGCTTCTTTCAACTGCATTTCAAAGCTGCGGGTGTGTCAATTTATTTTAAAATCTCAGCTAAGATCAGTGGTTCTGATCTTCTTACTACTTCATTGCTTTATTCTTTCTGTTCTTCTTTCTTGTGTTGCTTTTTCACTGAGCCATATTAAACCAGGAAAATTGTCTCAAAATATAAAATAGCTTTTTTTTTTTTTTTTAAATAAAAAAATAGACATTATGTGAACCGGGTTTTTTAAAAAGGTTTTTACTGAGACAGACATAATTAGCCAACTGGCATCATGATGCTAATAGAGATACTTGCTGTTTCAAAGTATATTTGTAGCTTTGTTGAACATCCTGTTGACTTTCTTTTGCTATGAAAGAAAATAGTCTTTGTTTCTTCCTCTGTACACAGAACTTTTTGGATGTGAAAATCCTTTCCTTCCCAACTGAGATGGAGTTGAAATATCCTGTAGCTCACATCCCGCACTGCCCTTCATTGCATAAATGTAATGTAATGAGTAGTTTAAAGAAAAGTGAGCCATCTGAAACAGGATGGGCTGATCCCATTATCCATTAATTGACCTGAGCTTCTTGTTTTATTCTAGTTCGGCTCGAGAAGAAACGCAAGCGCTAAAGCAGACTATGTCAGTTCAGGTTAAAGGTAGGAGGAAGGAGTGATACAATTTAAGCTCAACCAGGCTACTCAGGTGCTGTAGAAGACCTGAAATACTCCCTCGGTCTGAGCCCGGATTCCTCCATCCCCTTCCATCCTGCAATTAGTTGTTACATAAACTACCAGTTGCCTGCACCCTCAGCTGCTGGTCTTTGTTGGTTTAGAACACTAGGATCCAAGCCTAGTATGAGTTGTGATTTAATCTGGTCAGTTTCCAGTATCCCTGTTTTACTAGAGTTTACTTAGTTTTGTCATGCTCTTTAATGAAGACTGACAGTCGGTTTTTCCCCATGCTTCACACTTTCCAGAGCGGCTGCCTTTTCTTAGGAAGCCCCCATACTTCATGAGATTGCAAAGCTGTATTGGGTAGAGAAGTCTGATTAAGTAAATGGTGAAAGGTCATGTTTTAGTAAGACAAGGTGGGCAAGACAATGTCTGTTGTTGGACCAACTTCTGTTGGTGGAAGGTACAAGCTTTCGAGCTACGCTGAGCTCTTCTTCAGCTTTGGGGAAAGGAAATCAAAATTTTGCACCTTCTACCTACTGAAGTTGGTTCAATAAAATATATTACCTAACTAGGGTTGCCAGCCCTCCAGGATTGTCCTGGAGTCTCCAAGGATTAAAGATGAATATTTAATTACAGATAATGTCATGTGATGAATCTCCAGGAATTCGTCCAACCAAAGTTGGCAACCCTATACCTAACTCACCTTGTCTCATATCCTGGGATCAGCACAGCTCCAAAACCACTGCAAACAAATGTTTAGAGACTCACACAACTATACCTATCTTCACTGCTTCTCTTTGCGTTTTCCAGCCGGCCACTCTGTCTATTGCAGATTAATTTGCTGGAGGCATCTCTGTTTGAATGGTCCTCTTTGGCTGGTGGTGTTTCAGAGCCTCTGTAAGGGGCCTGTATTTAAATTCTGTGTTCATTTCTGTGTTAACTAAGATTAATCATTAGCAACAGAGAAACAATTATCCCTAATCGTGCACAGTGTTAACTGTTCTTTGGCTGGGACTGTAAACTTTCTGGGGCTGGGACAATGTCTCTCTCTCTCTCTTCTGTAATACACCGTGCAATTCATGGTGCAACATGAATACTAAATAATGCATTCAAATGGGGTGCTGTTGGTGGAATTTCCCCCACCTCCTCTTATCGGTACAACATCACTCACCATAATATCTCTATTTAATGCCACATCTCTACTCGTGGATTTGAAGTGCTTAGGGCAGGGACTGGGAATAAGGATTCCTGAGTTCTATTCCTGTCTGCCATTGACTCACTTTGTGACCTTTGGTAAATCACTTAATTTCTCTGTGCATCAGTTTCCTCCATCTGTAAAATGGAGATAAAGATTCAGTGTTTGTAAGCACTCGGAGATCCTCTGTTGTAACGTCATGTAGAAGGGCAAAGTATTTAAAGGTGCGTTTGTTAGCTGATTACTTCAGCATGGTGTCAGTGATGCGTGGGACCTCAGGGTGCCACTCTAGTAGCTGCATGTTGTATATTTCACAGGAGATCAAATGGTTAAGCTTTGATTTATACATGCTTTCTTCACTTACTGCCAGCAATCTCCATCTTCCCGTGTTATGTTTCTATAGGAACTCCCGGCAATGCCTGCTGCAAGATATTATCAACCAGTCTCAGGCTGGGCACAGCAGGTCCAAATTCAGCAACGGTGTTGCATCTGTTTACACCGGGAGCTGTATTTGGTCCTAGTTTTCTTCTTCTCCATCCCACTGCTCCCCCCTCAGTTCCCCAGTTTTGTTCCTGGCCTCTACCTGAGGGCAGTTACTGATGCAGATTTCACTGTCACAAATAACTAGCTCTAATGATAGATAGCACCTGGTTATACTGACTTCAATTAGTATGACCAGTGCCTAGAGGGTAATAAGAGAGTCACCCCATTTTTATTGACTTTTTGCCCATGTAGAAAAAAGAAAAATCTTTAATTTCCTATTCCTTCCAGTAAGGCACCACAACCAGTTATTGACTGTTTCATTATATGCTAGACGATTGTTTGTTTATAGAAGAAGTGTGATTCATGGTTGCTGTGACTGCCAGTGGAACTGGAAGGGGTTAACAGCCTAAAATTACATCAGCCATGCTGGAGAACAATAAACAGGAAGTACTCCAGAAATTAAATTTAAACATTTGTGACTAATGTTGACTTTTACTCCATGGTCAGTTCAGGAGGTATGGATTGCAGTCTAGGTTTATTACTGGTTGCTAATTATACCATTGGTTTGACTATGATTGGCTGAAATGAAGCAAAGAGGGAATTGGGTCATTGGATGATCTTGTTTTTGCTGTCATTCCCATATTAAGTGTTGTCTCATATGGTGTGGTGTTTGTGGAGTGGTGCTTGCAGAGAGAAGTCTCTAACTGGTAGTTTAATCCTAAAAGTTAGTTGTTGTATATAAGAGATTTTACAAAACCGATAGGGTAATAACAATGTTTTCACCGTTAAAAATAATCATTGGAAATCAGCATAGTTTGAATTAAAACTTTCCTCAACAACCCTTCAACCTGTAAGTGAAACTGATTAGAGACATTTGTGAAACTGACTAGCCATTTTCACTCTGCAATACTGACAAAAATTAACTGGTTAAGAGATTAAATAATATAAACTAAATTAGATTTTTAAAATCAATTTTAGTAAAAAATGTGACAATTTATTACTGTTTGCACAGGACCATTAGGGGACTTCTGCACCTTCTGTTTTGCATGTGGTACAGAACATTGTTTGAGACAGGATACCATTCCTGGATAAGGCTATTCCTTTTTAAAAAATATGTAACTGAATTCTCCCCATAGCTACATCAGCATAATATGCTGTAAACTGGGTTTAGTATAAACTGGGAACATTATGGACCATGAATTTTAACCAGACAACATAAATTAGTCTAATACATTAAAAGCAATGGCTGAATTATTGTGTTTTTATTACTTTGGTTATCAAGTGGGGAAAGAAACTTAATTATTTTAATTGCTTTATGACTATGACCACAACAATCTGACTGAGCCAAAAATGGATACATCGTGAGCACTCTTCACCTTCCAACTAGCTTATGGGGGATGGGGGGAATAGCTCATCCAGATTGTACTCACAACCATATTAAGGTTTTTAAGAATGAAGGCTGTTCAGCTGGCAGGTGAGCCATCGCTGCAGCTGTTGAAAGAAAAATCCTTTGAAGCAGCTCAAAACTCCAGACACTTGGGTGGTGGTTTTTGAGGGTCTTTCCCTTCCCCCCCTTTAATGTTCTCTTTGTACATATTTGCAGTGTTTGATTCCTTCCTCCCCACCCCCGCCTCCCCTTTCAGATTTATTTTGAAATTTTGCACCACCTTCAGACCTTTGTGCTGCCAAGGAGTGCCTTGGACATCTAGAGCCCTTAGTTGTATTAATAGGACACTGACCGGAGGAAAAAGGGGGATTTCATTGCTGGAGACCCAGCTGGCACTGCTGTTTGGGAAGATCACTGATGCCAGAGCTGAAGCCGACTCCAAAGGGAGGTGTACTTTATCTTGAATGTAGTACCAGGATCTGGGATGTTATTCCACTGAAGCTGGCATCCAAAAATCCTTCTCTAAGAAAGAGCTTGGGGAACGTGTTTTTTGACATTGTCGCATGTGAGGCCAGCTATTCTTGTTCGCTTACATATTCCTTATCTCTCCCTCCTCCCTTTTCCAGGATTCCGTTCAAGATTGGGCAGCCCAAGAAACAGATTGTACCCAAGACAGTGAGTAAACCAATTCCCCCTTTTTAGATCCAGTCTGTGATCATGTGGCTGGTGAGTCAAGCCAGCACTTTGACTCGTCCCATTTTTGTGTGTGTATGTGGGAGGGGAGTGTGAGTGAGCAGAACCTGTTGCTGTGTTTGACCATCACATCCTTGCGCTGTGGGTGAGGGGGAGTCCCAGCTACATGCAGTATTTTGGTCTCGGGATCTGTTTTTTAAGGGAGGGGGCTCTTTCATTCTGGCACAGTTTTCCTGGGAGATGACTGAACATGCTTCCTTCCTTCCTTCTTTCAGCAATGGCTTGTTTGTTCATCCTTTCTGAGCAGATGGAGGAGGGGGAGTGGTTCAGATCGCTGAATATAACTGTTTCCAAAGGAAAGCTTATCAGAGGAGGCTGAGATGCTTAGTACTCAGGCATGAATTAATTTGTGCTGCACAGCATTTGCTTTAAAAGAAAATTAAAAAAGCATTTTGTATTCTGATGAATTTGAAAGTCCTTTCCCAAGCACTGTTTCTTGCAGCTGGCTGTGGTATTTTCCCTGCTTAAGCAGATGGTCCTTGTCCTGTGAAAGCTGTAGTGCTCACAGTAGCAATCCCTGAATTAACCTGCGTACCTGCTTTAAAAGAAGCGTCCTGATCGCTAGTGTGACAGAGACATTGGCTTTATAATTATAACTGCATTGGTGAACTAATCCCCTGTACAGACTAACATTCCTGATCCTTCCTCTGTGGGACTCCCACCACTGCTAATTCCTTAGGATGTGTGGGTTACTTGTATTACGGTGTCAAAGATGCTTTTTGTGGCGTGAAGTTTCCCCTTGAGATGGAGGGTTTACTCTGTCACTTCCCAATATTGATGAATTGTAATCTTTTATTTAAAGGATGGTGTCATTCTGTGGTGCTGCAGAACAACAGTTCTCTGCTTCTGCTTCAGACTGGTAGTGCAAAATTTAAGCAAGGGACCTTTTTAAAGAACGGCAATGTTGAAACCCTAATGAGGGCCTTTGACTCCTTTTCACTCTTCTGTGGTCTTCCCAAGTTCTAGTGCTCCAGACCTCATGTGTTGAATGCTGCTCTCTGCAAAGAAATACAACCCCCAGCCTCAGGCAAATCCACTGGATCCCTGTTTATTTCAAGATCCAGTTCAAACTTACCCTTTTTTTGTTTTTAAATCCCTCATTGACTTTCTCTATTGGATTGCAGAGATCCTGACTGTCTCACTTCCTTACTTGCTCCATCCACCTATCTAGCACTGGTTTCTTTTCTGCTGGCGCAAGAGCCTTCTTCTATGCATCGCCTGATGACTTGAACAGTGTTTTTGGACATTTCCGCCCCATCTGATTTTTGTCTCTCATATGAGTACATATTCTCTTTGTCTGCAGCTGTGAATTTCCCTTTCCCTGTGCCATAATGTATTGTTTAACTATGTAAAGTGTTTCAGGATGCAGTTTGTCTGAAAGACCTTATACTACATAAAACTGTGTTGCTGCACATAGTGCCACACACCAAGGTCTCCACTATCACCTCTGAAGCTAGCCCTCCTAATGGTAGAGCAGGAGCTCAGATTGAACGAGAGTTAATATTTGAACCTACCAATCTCCCTTGAGAATCTGACCTTCAGATTTACACTCCTCTTAGTTTCAGGGTATGGAAGTGACGGACTGCTTTGTAGCTAAGCTGGTTAGCATAGACCTCCGAGTTTACCTCCCCCTTGCAGGCTGAGACATTCCATCTGTGTGGGCTTTTGTGAGCAGCAGTACAATCTGCTTTAGCTCTCCATTTTATTCCAGATGTTGGCCTCTGGAGGCTTCTGCAGGAAGTGGGAAGGTGTGGCATCTCCAGGGCTCCATCCAGAGCTCATCAGAAGGGAAGCGGTTATGCAGAGGATCTCCCACTCACAAGATTGTACCACAAAAAAAAAAAAAAAAAAAGGGCAGTTGTCAGAATTTAGCAGTTGGTTCCCACCAGAGCATGCTAATTCCAACACAGGGAGAGAGACAGAATCATTCTGACATGGCAGGCTTAGCTCACCAAAGCTTTTGTGATTAAAAGGCTCTAGTACTAGTAGGAGCACTGGAAAATAAGTTGACTGGGCTGCAGTAGGAATTAGTCATGACTCCTTGTGCCCACTCGCTGCTGATCCTTTGAAGAAGGGCAAAGTGTCAGCCACCGTGTAGCTCTTTAGGTAGAAGGAAACCCCTGTAGGAAATATCAGCTGGTGAACTGAAGTGATCTCCCACCCCCCACACCCTCCGGCATGTCACTACTTTGTTTCCACCTAAACCTGGGCAAATCCAATTCCAGACGGAATAATCTCTCCCCTCCTCTTCCCCTGAAAAGAGCATCTGTCACTGAGCTTGTACAGAGGCGAGGAGATTGGGTGGGAGGATCTAATATACAGAGAGGACCTGCTGTCAGGGGAACGATAGAGGACATAGTAATGCAGCCCAATTAAACTGATGCCCAGCGATAGGACCTAAACCTGTTAGAATTATATCTGTGTGCAGAATGTTTATTATTTAAATCCAGTACACAGTGGATGCCTCATATAGTGGAGACAGTTCCCTTCTCTCTCCCCTTCCCCCCATCCCCAGGACAACTTCACTCTAAGCACAAGTTACACTGTTCAAGCTGCAGTGGAGTCCCAGCTAACTGAAGTTCATCTGGGTCACCCTGGGGTTGTACCATGCTTTTCAGTGGGGACTGGGTCATCTGAGTCGGCAGGTGGCTGAAAAGAATTGCAGCTTGTGCCTCTCCACAGTGAGCTCTGAGCCTGGAGCACAGCCTCCCACCACTGCCAGGCAAAGCAGGGGAAGCCAGTCAGCTCATTTTCACTCTTGGAAGAGAGGAATTCAGAGCATAGCCGCCCCCAATAACCTTGGACGAGTTGGTCAGGGGTTCCCCACCTCAGTCTGCTCAATTCGGGGTGTATCCTTCGCCCACTGTGTTACTGGCTGACCTTGAGTGAGTTGGCTGGGCATGATTGGCAAAGTGTATTCCAGAGCTCACAAACCTGGGTTGTAGACTTCAGAGTCTGCTAGACCCTGCTCCCTTGATTTAGCCAAAGATTTTGGTGTTCCCTGAGACCTTTCGATAACTAAGCTTCATTAGAACAAGAATTCCATCCCAGCAAGTTTGCCATAATTAGTTTCCACTGCACATGACTAACATTTGAAATCTCTAATACCGGAGTAACAGCATTGGTGGGATGAAATTAACGGGCCTGGTGAATTAGGTGACTGTGTCTATTACACTCTCCCTTCCACCCCCTCTCATTAAAGCTGAAGCGGGGTGAGTCCCATCCCTCTAGCTGCACATGATGCTCTTTGGGGAACGGCATAGGAGCAGCATTGCTTTTGTGCACTGCTTATCCACCCATAGCCTTACTTAGAAGATGGGTAGGTGTGGCTTGTGGTTTGTGAAGTCCACAAAATCCTAGTCATGGGTGTACAGGCTCGTATTCCGGCTTCACTTCATTTCAGGATTATTTTGGCTCAAGGTACTCGACTGTCAGACACAAAGGGGTTATTATGTCTTGTGTTAATTGTTCTGCTGCACCCAATTTATGCACACAACTTGCATTGTCTAGGTGGGATCTTCGTTGTGTTTGATGGGATGGCACATACCCAGCAGAAGTTTGTGGTTATAATAAAACGTTTGGCTTAACTACACAATTTTTTCTCTTCCCTCTTGTTGCCAAGTCCCATTAAGGGAGTCTGAGTCCAATGAAATGATGCCATGTGGAAATCAAATAGCACCCTTCCTCCAGGAGAGTAAGAAGGCTCTTCACAGTACTGCCTTTCCATCCTCTTGTGGTGCTCATTGGTCTTGCATCATTTCCTCTCTACCACATTGCTGATTACAACAGCCCCTTTGAGTTACAAAGATTCTATCATGGCTGGAAAGCCCAAAGTTCGACCCCTTCTTGGATTTGTTACAAAGTCAATGTAATTCACTGGGGGGTTTTAAAGAGCACTTCAGTTAAAAGTCCTAAGTCTGCACTCGGGAGCAATCTTACAATAACTAACCAATGTGCATGGAACAAAAAGCATTTCAGTAAGGAGAACAGATTTTGGTTTCAAGCTTCCAAAAGTGAGTGAGGTGGGTTGGAGGGAGGAATTATTTGAATGTGGAAACTTACCTAGATGGTTTCTTTTCTTCAAAGTACCTCTAGTGCTCATTATTTTTAACTTGGTAACTCTATCAGTAGCTTTTTGTTTTACGTGTCAGATGCCTACGGCCATTAAGTTTCCAGGCTGGTGAAATCTAAGTGAGAGCTGAAGCTGCTGGGTACTATGCATAACGTGCTTGGTGTACTGTTACCTTGCCCTCGCAGCCCACTGCATTTGTCTCTTTCATCCACCTGTTGCATCTTTACATAAACCCGGATTGTGAGCATTCTGGGGCAGGGACTTATTTGTGTCGCATGATGGTCCATGAGTCTCAGTTGGAGTCTCTGGGTGCTACTGTAATAGAAATAATAATTAATAGTAGCTAGCAGAGGCACATGGGTGTGCAGAATGCAGTGACTGGTAGCCAACTGTTACTGTGGGGGTGAAACAAGACTAATGCTTGGGCAGCTGTCTCTGTATAAATGTCATTGGGGATGTGAGTGGGGAGGGGTGTTTGATGTGCTGCCTTGTGAAGAAGAGGATTCAGTCCCTGATATGCAGAGTGCACACAAGACGACTAGGCAGGGAACCCAAGAAAGATAGGGCAGGATGAGAGTTTGAGGAACACGTTACTCCACATAGAAAAGTAACTTCTTTGTGAGAGTTGTGGCCTCTCTCATGTCAAATAGACTGAGATGCCTTTGTTTCACCCCCAGGCACTGCAGGTAGAGGGGAGAATTGAACAATAATGGGTAAATCAGCAAATGTCAGGAACCACTCAGCATCTTTACATTCCGTTTCATCCCGAGCCTCCCCACCCTTTGCAACTAAGCCTAGAAAGAACTGATTGCTGACCAAATGAAAGGGAAATTCTTCTGAATAGTACATCTGCAACGGGATGGAGCTTCATGCTGAGAACAGGGGGAAAAATACCATCAGCCGTCAAAGGACTCGAGCCTGAGTCATGTCGGCCCCCTTTGGTTTGCAACCAGGACAGTTCACACAGACATATAAATAGAATGCAATAGTCTGGGGTTATTTTTACAGCCGGAACAACCATAGAAATATAGGGTGATTTTACTATGTGCTGGTTACCTGACCTGAAGGCACCAGCTGTCGTGGATTTTTGCAGAGCTGTGAACCAGGCATTGGCTATGCAAGCTGCCCCCTCATTGATCCACCCTGTCCTGGAGGGACCAATTTTAGCAGCGAGAAAGGGAGATCAGTCTCTGGAGCTTTTCAGTCTACAGAGACAGCCAGCGTGGGTGCCAGTAGTGGTGGTCTCTGTTGGCCTGGACTCATATCCCCTTGGAATTTGACCGAAGCTCACCAAACTCACTACCCACCAAACAGCCATCAGATTGCAGTGACTCAGTCACTACTGACTTTGGGTGGATTTGAACCTGCAAACTCAGAAGATATTTAAGAAAAGGGGATTGCAAAAAATGAGGGTGACATTTACACCTGTAGGTCTCCACTTTAAAATGTTGGCCTTATAGCAATTGGAATTGAAAACCAAGGGGGGGATTTTATTAAATGTGTTGTTTCTGTAGCTATATTTTGTTGCTGTGAGTCTCGGTCTCAAATGCCTGGAGCAGCATGGAGTACGTTTTTAAAAAAAATACTCTGGTTCATTCTAGTCTTGGCTGTGCGCAACGCTTTGCTGCTTGTTTAATAGCGTGGCAGCTTAACCACGAAAAAGAACCCAGTTTTGATCCCATAACAACAAAAGTACACGTTTACTCTTGGCTGGTCAGTTGAAATCCATGTGTTTTATTTGGTTGATAAGATGTGGAATGAATGTTTAAGTATGTGTTAAAACAGTCCACCTGGAATGAAAGCACCATGGAGTATCGTAGCTCATTGGAGATTTTCTGTCAGACAGCAGATTGGAATAGGAAATCATTGATGTCATATTTGGAGAATACTTCTCTGCTTGGGTGATTTTTTTTTAGCTTGTATACTCTTTGGGCCAGTGACTCTATCTTCATCTCTTTGGAAAATGCCCAGCACACTGAGAACTGCAATTAAAATAATAAAATTGTTTTCTTTTCACCCCATGGTTTGGTGGATTTGTTTGCAATAGGGCCACGTATTAGAATTTGGGGGGCATGGAGAACCAGTGGTATCTTGAGGCTTAGAAGGGGGCCATTGGTTACCTGAGCTGATGGAGACAGAGGGTATGTTACAGAGAATGTGTAGTTTCATAGGAAGTGATCAGAAAAGAAGTGCTTAAATACAAAATTACCAATCTTTGGGACAACTGCAGTAGTTAATCTGACTAAAAACTCAGCTGTAGCAGCCAGTAGCCACTGCCACCCCTTCAGTTGTGCATTCTCTAATGGAGCTTAAACTGCTTCAAACCCAGTTTCAAGTCTAAGGCTTGGAGCAGTCCGGATTCTGTAGTGGATTAGAACCTATGGATTAGAATGGGAGTTGGGAGGAGTGCTGGGGCACATCACACAGGCAAATCATAAGGGAAAAGGAAGAGGCCTAGAATACCAGTTACTGAAGCCCGAAGAACCGATATTAGTGACATGGAAATACAAAATAGTTGCATGCAGAGAAGATAGATACTTAATAATCGGCAAAGGGGAGTGTGGAGTCATTTAAATTTGGTGTCAGAGGAGAGAGGGGCATGCCCCAGGTCCCGTTCTCCATTACCATGGGTGAACGTATGCACACAGTGTTTCTGGACCCCCGAGCAGAAACATTTCTCATATGACCTGCTCTTCTTCTGTAAACACCGAGCAGGGCTGTGTAAAACGGACAGTACTGCATGTGTGTTCATGTGTCATTATACCTGTTGGGCTGCCACCTTTGTGTGCTTTTGGAACGGCTCCATTTATTTTGTCAGTTTCCAGTTCATGTGCCCTAGCATGTCCTCAGAGTGAACTGACACAGCTGGTGGCAATGACTTTTTCTCTAAAATGGTCTGGTCTGTCTAGTAACAGAAAACACTGGTGTCACTTCTACTTTTGGGAAACGCTATAGCACCCACTTACTTGGGTCCATTGGGTATTTCTTGAATACCAATTTCACTACACAGAATACACTACACTCATATCTCCACCTTTCGATATTTCCCCTGATGCCTTAGAATGAAACTCAGAACTTTAGAATTTTGCTGGTGCAGGAAGATTCATGATGTTTCCTGATCTGAAACCCCAGTGAGCACTTTGGAACTAAATTAGGAGGAACCACCAAAAGTTTTGTTATTTAATACTCCAGATACTTTCAAGGTTTTAGGCTTCAGATCTTATTTGGGTCTTATATAGTTTACAAGCTAAACAAGTTCTGTATTTAGATTGTAATATCATCAGGGCAGGAACCTTGGGTAAAATTTTCAAAAGCATCCAAGTGATTTAGAAGTCCAGTGAGACTTAGCCCATGTCTGTGCTCCGGGCACTACAGTGGCACACTACAGCTGTGCTACTAAAGCACTGTATTGTGGATGCTTCCTACATCAATGGAAAATGTTTTTCCATCTATGTAAATAACCCACTTTCCTGAGCGGCGGCAGCTGGGTTGACAGAAGAATTCTATTGACCTAGCCACGTCTACACCCGGGACTAGATCTGCTTAACAGTGGCTCTCAAAGGTGTGAATTTTTACCACCCCTGAGTGATGTAGCTAGATTGATCTAAATTTTAAGTACAGACCAGGCCTTAGGGCTCCTAAGTGCTTAAAACTCTTTTAAAAATGGGACTTAGGTGCTTTTGAAAATGTTACCCATTATCCTCATGTTTGTCTCTAAAGTGCCTAGCATGCCGTTGACATTATATAAATAGTAATAGCTTGACATGTATCTGTTGATATTTGCAGATCATTCCAGTTCATATTTCCGCTGGAAGGACAGGGGCCTGGGTAGATTTTTTTGAATTGTGCTCTAATGTGTTTGAGCTGATGTGGTTTCTCTTTCTCCTTCCCCCAGGTGGAGAGAGACTTCGAAAGGGAATATGGGAAACTTCAGCAGTAAGTGTTAACCAGTTTGGGGATGATCATGGATCTGCTTTTCACCCAACTTAGTCTTATTGCATCTTTCCTTGTGTGGCTCAGCAGCTTGTTCTCCCGCTGAGTGCATTGTAATTTTGTGATGGTTTAGATCGGTGTTTCTCAGTCAGTGGGTTGCAACCTGTGGGGTGTCATGAGGTATTGACAATTTTATTACAATTCTAAAGCAAAGAAAATAAAATGTCCACAATATCTTCAAGGAGTCCAAAACCATCAACGTTTGTAAGGTCTAATGTTGTAGTTGTAGTAACTGTTATATTGTATGGACCTATATCTGATATGTTTACTATAAAAGTAAGAATAAAAACGTAAGGGTCATGTGGAGATATGGGAGGTCACTTGAAATTAGTTATATGGTTAAACAGCATTATACATAATAGAAACGTGTCCAGTTGCCTTTTAACTACCAGCTGGCCTGTTGGCATAGTTGTCATGTATATGTTTGTTTATCTTTTAAAGATTCAGAACTTAGTCTTACTCTTTCCTATTTCAGGCTGGAAGATCAGACTAAGAAACTGCAGAAGGACATGAAGAAGAGCACAGATGCAGATGTGGGTATGTAACAATGTGAGGCACAGACTGGGAATCAGGCCATTAAAAGAGTAAGTGACTTTCTCAGGGTCATAGGAAGCCTGTGACAGAGCTGGAGACTGAACCCAGATCGCTTGAGTTCCAGTTCAGTCCCTTAGGTACAAGACAGTCCTCTTGAGGACTCCTAAACTATTACTTACCCAGAGTCATATAGTGAGTCCATTGGCTGAGCCAAGAATAGAACCTCATTCTCCTGAGCCCCCGCTTGCTGTGTGACCTTGGCCAAGTCTCTTCACCTCTCTGTGGCTCGGTTTCTGCCTTTGAAAATTTGGGATCATTCTTATTTATATTAGGGTAGCGACTGAAGGGCCCAGCTGAGAATGAGGCCCCCTTGGATTGGTCACTGTATCCTCACATAGCGAGAGACATTGTAAAGCGCTATGTAAGTGCTAAGTGTGTGCATTTCATTTATATCACTTTGCCAACTTAATGGTTCACATGTAAGAGTAACCCTGCAAGTTCTGCCTAATAGTTGGCTTGGTCTTGCTGTAGTGGGCTAGGTAGGAAGCAAAAAACAAGTAGTCTCTTCGTGTCACTGCCCCAGCTGTTTGCTTCTGCGAGGTCAGAGAATGACATCTGCTGTGCAGGTGTGCGTCCCTCATGCCCATGGGGTCCTGCTGCTCACTTAGCAGTTTCTCCAGTAGGAACCCAATCTAACCGCATCACACAATACAGGGTTTAAACAAACATGGGTAAGATGAAAAGACTAGACAATCTGAAGGAAGAGACACTGGGGGAAGTGGAGATTAGTGATTGCCAGTTACTGAAGCGAGCTGAGCAGCCTTCTGGAACATGCAGAAAAGAGCTGTTTTAAACAGAGATGGCTTTTTTGCAGCACAGAGTTTGGAGCAGTCTCTATTTTTATTGGCCCACTGGGCGTTGGAGCCAAGTCAAATTACATGAGTAGGCAGGTGAGGGCTGGTCCAATCTCCATAAGCACCTCACGGTGACTTGATTTATAAAGAGACAGGTATGCTAAAAAGAACCCACATTTTGCTGCCTGCCAGCAGTAGGGCAGGAGGATACCTAGCTACACACACAGCACCATCATCACCGGGGGGGAGGGATAGCTCAGTGGTTTGAGCATTGGCCTGCTAAACCCAGGGTTATGCGTTCAGTTCTCAAGGGGGACATTTAGGGATCTGGGTCAAAAATCTGTCTGGGGTTTGGTCCTGCTTTGAGCGGGGGTTGGACTTGATGACCTCCTGAGGTCCCTTCCAAACCTGATATTCTATGTTTCTATCATAGACATGAACAACAAATGCTGTAAGAAAAAAACCCTTCCAAGGTGAAAGCTTCTCTCCCTGGGACATTAGTCATTATCAGGGCTCCTCTGGCAAGTTTTTCCTTGTAAAGGATTCCCCTCCCCTCCCTTTCAGTGGGTGTTTTTATATGGAGCATTTCAAGCCCCAGAGGAGCTGTGGGAGGACTCTCCTTTTCCGTTCTGCTTCATGGCAGGGTTGCAAATTAGCCCAGGCCCTGTCCAGATCCGGTATGAGCTGATTTCTTATTTAAAGGCATGAAATCCTGAATAAGGGGAGAATTTTAAACTTGGTGCCAGTGAATAAAGAGTGTCCCAGTCCATAGAGGATGGAGAACAGATGCCTGAACAGGCATTCAGGCCCTCTGGAGGCTTCCCTCGCCCCGCAATATCTGAGTAACAGAGAGATGAAGAGATAACTGTAGTTAGTTAGCTAATGAGTAGTTCCCATGTCCAGCAGAAGTCTGGCAGTGCATCAGCTCTGCTGCTGTTCCTCCTAGTGTCTTATTTCTTCCATTGTATCTGAGTGTCGAGGGGGTTGATTGTTCACTCTGACTGTAAACATTCGCCAGCACGTTTGTCCTAGTCAGCCCAGTCCATGTTCTGCCAACAATAGATACACACTCTGAAATAAGCGGACACTTTCTCAGATGCACCAGTTTTCCTGGGAGACTTGGATGCTGCCGTGCCAGTTTTAGCAGCATGGCTGGAAAAGGTGATTCAAACCTCAGTAAGAATTACCTGCAACACTTGCTGTGCTGTGGTTGAGGGTCACTCAGCATCTCCATCACTTGTCTCCCTTTCCAGGGGGGAGGTGGCTTTAAGAAGCAGGGATGATTTTTTTTTTTTTTTTTTTTTTGGTAATAAAAGTCCTCTCTTTTTGAAATAAAATATAACTGCCTCATTAGACCACAAATCCTGCTCTGGATTTGGTGTGTAGATGGATGCTGTCTTAAGTATACAATGATAGCTTTATCTTGCTTTGAATAACCAGCGATGGCCTACGGTCACTTTTTCTAATATTAATAATACTCAGCACTTTAAATTTGCAAAGTACCATGCAAACATTTAACCACTTCCTCCACCAAGTCTCCTCCTTCCCCCTGTTGTACAGATAAAGACACAGTGGTACAGAGAGGAGAGAAGTGACTTGCTCAAAGCCACACAGCAAATCAATGGCAGAGTAGGGACTAGAACCCACGAATCTTGATTCCCAGCCTCTGAGAATCTGTCTGACTATTGCCTGCCATAACTCACTATCCTAACTGTATTAAGTCCCAGCGCTCTGCATTTTGGGGGCACATAGTAATTTTTTTTCCAGCTAAAGAGTTCTACTGTTTTTCGCCCAGTCCTGTTTTGGCACAAATCCTTCCTCAGATGTGGTCTCACATGAGGTTTCTGTCCCATCTGCCTAAAGGTTTAAATGTTTAAACCCTTAATGTTTGAATAATAGTCGGATACAGTAGCTTTGTTATTCCATAGTGAGTGTCTCATTCTGGACTGAGCTTTCCAGCCATCGGAACATGAATTCTGAGATTTCTGTATAATTGCGTATAACCTTTAAATCAGAGCATTTAGTCTCTTGATTTGTGATCTTAAGCCCCATCACTGAGGATGACTTTAATTCAGACATTAAAAGTTTGTACAGTGATAGTCTTTAAAAAGCTCCTCTGCGCTACTGTACAAAAGAGTCTGGCCTTCAGATCCTTAACTGGAATAACTTATAGCAACATTACTGGGAAAAGAGAGAGAGATTTCTGGATAGTTATGCTCTTTTTACTTACATATTGGCTTTTCTGTTTTATTCATTTTCCTACGTTATATTCCAGTTATTTACCGTGAATGTCGTTCAGCCTGTTGCTGTATGAACTCTTCATTGATCTCGCATTTTATCCTTCTACAGTGGTGTGTGTGGGGAGGACGCTGCAGGGTCTTTGTCCTGAATTTTCTTCGTTGAAAAATGAGGCCAGTTGGTTGGATAGAAAAGAAGAAATGCTTGTAAATCTAAAAGAAAGCAAAAGGGTCTTGATGCAATTAAAGTTGCATCTGAGTTCAGTGGTGGTCCCGGGGGTCCCTTCTAGCCTTAAATTCTGTGACTCTCTGGTGGCCAAGTGGCCAGTTCACAACTGCCACAGCAGATGGCCCTCTTGTTGGCCGTCTCAGCAGAGAGGTCTTTGCCTATGGAGGGGTGTGCTGAGGACCCATTGCTGGGAAATGGTTCCCTCTGGAAGAAAACTCAGGCTCATTGGTGACAAGCTTGCACTACTTCTGCTCATGCTGTACCTGTTTTGCAGGCGAATAAAGATCTTCCTTCTCCAGGCCTGTCAGTCTGGCCCCTTTCCCCCAGCACTAAATCCACTTAAAATATGTATCTTTGTAAAGCTTTTTTGGAAGACTTAATGGACTGTGCTTTTTCTCATTGTGGAGGAGCTACAATGAGACAGAGCAATGCTTAATAGTCTGTTAAAAAAAAGCAAATGTATAAAAAAATGTCAAAAAAGCTGTCTACATTATTTTTAAAAGAAAGTTATGCTTTTGTTAGTCTGGTATTATTTCTGGCAGCATCGCATCTTGCATTTAAATGGTCCATATTTAACTTGTATAAAAACTATTCTCTCAGTGTTTACATGAAAAAATCAGTACCTCTCTCTTAATCTTCTCTCTTAACCTCCAGCTTGTGTCCCTGGAAAGTTTAGGTGCTGAACTAAGTGCCTTAGTGGCTGAAGATTTAGGTTTGTGTCCCAGACCGTCTTTTGTAGAACTGGGATAATGAATTAGTTCCAGCAAACCTGGATTATTTTGCAAGTGCCTGTCCTGTTATGCAACTCCGTGTCACTGACAGACCTTCTCTTCTTCTTTTACATGCTCTTGGGTCCCATCGTACTGCAGCCATGTCGAAATCAGCCGTGAAAATCTCTTCAGACCTGTTGTCCAACCCGCTCTGCGAGCAAGACCCCAATTTCCTGACAATGGTAACAGCCCTGGACACTGCCATGAAGAGAATGGACTCTTTCAACCAAGAGAAGGTGAGTGTGGGTTTTACTGAAGTGGGGAGGAGGAGGGGATGGGAACTTGTGCTGTGTGTGTGTGTGTGTGTGTGTGTGTGTCTGCTCCATATAGGTGAACTCTCCCCTACCCCTTGCCTTTCTTCTCTCAGCCTAGGAGGGCCCCCAGATTAATTTATCATATCCTGGGACACTTCAGATGAAAATGGATGCATGTGCCTCCACCTGGAGCCTATCAGGGCTAGTCCTTAAACTGACTAGAGAGAGTTCTATAGAGTAACATGAGGTCCTTTCTCTCATCCCCACTCCACGGAGGACCAAGTGCGCTGCCCTCACAGCATGTCCTGTCTTTGCTGGTTTGGGAGCACAGGACCAGAGTTGTGTCCCAGTGCTGCCAGTTGCATTGGAAACTTCATTTCAGCTCCAGAGCACAGGAGGTTGTGGGGTGAGGATTTGATGAAGATGATGATGATGTTGTTAATTTGTACTCTGGTAGCACCTCGAGGCCTGAGCCCTAGTATGGAAGATGCTTCACAAATGTATAACTTAGTTCAAACAGGTTTCTTAAACATTTGTTTGTAACAATCTCTTTTCTTCCAATAGGTGAACCAAATCCAAAAGACGGTGATAGAGCCCTTGAAAAAGTAAGTAGCAGCATTTTCCTATGAGCAGAATCAAGTGCTCTCAATAGTCAAGTTCCTTAGAGATGTGCATCATTTAAAGGGACAGTGTCAGGTTTAAAATCATAATCCTTCCGAAAGCAAATAATCTTTCACAGCCTCCATACAAGAAGGTATCGTCCCTATTTTACAGTGAGAAGACCGAGGCACATGGGGGTTAAGTGATTTGACCAAGTCCAGGCTGTTAGCCTCTGGCACAGCTGGAAAAAGAGCCCGAATCTCTTAGTTCCTGATCTTGTACTTCAATCTGACAAATGCACTTAACTGTGTTTCACAAAACACCTGAAGTTATTAAAAACTTGAAAGCACTTAAAACATCCAGTCTATCTCCATCTATGCTGTTGGTTACTTGCTACATTTTGCTGGGCTTGAAGGAGGAAAATGGACTAGTCAGTTTCATTTGCTTTCTAATCCGTTTCAGTCTCTGGTCCTTAGGAAGTTGCAGTGCAGTCTAATGCATTGCTGCCGCTTTGGGGCTACAGATGCTAGAGGTGAATGTTTCCTTTGGAAATTTAAAAAAGGGAATTTTCAGAACTATTTTGTTCCTCTTAATTTTAGTTAAAAGCGTTTTTTCAACACCTAAATTTTGGGCCAGATTTGACCTGCCAGTGTCCCTGAAATTTGTTCAAGGAGAAGCTAGGAAGTAAAGACCTCACATAGAAATATACATGGCATGACGTATCACAGTCAGATAAAAGCCTTGAAGGAACTGAGTCTGTGAAGCTCCGCAAAAGCATCCCACCGAGCCTTAGCAGAGCCGGTGGATTTTGGCACTGAGTCAGTGTTTGGTGCTCACCATGGAGGCAGGGATTTAATAATGAATCCATTGGCATAGAAGCCACCCACTGACTTATTTTCTATAGACAATTTCCTTCGTTGGGGGGAGCAGGGGGGGAAGGATCCCATGAGGATCAGACCATGAGTCACCTGACCCTCTGCTGCCATGGGAGGGGGTTGAATTTGGTGCTGTTTCTTTCCATGAGTTGTAGAGCTTACATGAAAAAGCTGGTCTTCCTAGGAGTTGTTTGCTTCTCTAGGGCCTGATCCTGCACCCACTAAAATCAATGCCAGAATTTCCATTGGCTTCAGTCAGTCCAAGCTCAGAGGCTGAACACACTGGTCTGCAGTCACTTGACATTTTGGTTCCTTTACCTTGAGAATACCACCTCCCCTGTTGCCGGATCACTGCATTCCCGCCACACTTTGCTAATGGCAAGAAGTTACCTTGTGTCTTACAGTGTGTCATAACCCACTGATGCATCGTCTCTGTAGGGATCTTGTCATCCATGGAACTCTTAAATGTTCATTTCTGTGCAAGTCCCACCAGCGTTGGCAGGAGTTGTAAGTGAGACTATACCCCTAAAAGTTAAAGGAGAATTTCATTTAGTGCAGCAAAATGTCTTCAGAAGTCCCTAGATTCTTTATTTTATTACAATAACAGAGAGAGAGAGAGAGAGAAACGAAAATCATTTGACTTTAATAAGACAGTAAGTGATGCAAATTGCTGAATAACAATTTTAGTTTACATTTGACATCTGGGGTTTGGATGGTGGTGGTTTTTTTGCTTATTGTTGTTTAATCCCAAGTCTGAAAGTAAACCAACGTATACCACTCTGTGCATAGGGCTGCCCTGGATTTTTATTGTGGGGGGGCATACTGACTTGAGTTTTGCTTTTGTGGCTTACACTATAACCAGATATTCTTGATTATTAAAAAAAACAAACCTCCTATGGTGGAGTTGTGTGGCTTATTAGGTAGATAGCCCTCAGCATGAAAGATACAGCAACTTCGTCTTCTGGCATTCTATTAAAACCGTCTCATTTAATTGTCAAGAAATAGATCTTAGCTTAAACTAGCCAGGTGGGTTCCATGTGACTGTCTTTTTGTTCTGGACCTAGCACAGCGAGGTCCTGGTCCCTGGCTGGGGCTCCTAGGTGCAACAGTACTGCAAATAATAATAATCATGTATCCATATAAGAAAGTTCCCTTCCATCCCGCCTTGAGTTCTGAGGTAGCCAGCTTTCAGGCTAAGTAGATTCAGGCCAAGTCATTGTTTGGGTGCAAGAAGTCTAGAGAAATTCTGGAATCGCACTGAAAGCAGTGTTGGTGATTCAGCTGACATTCTTCCTTTGGCCTCCAGAGTTGTGGTGGTGAGCTCTGTGTGGTGATGAGATGTAAAACGCAATTCCTGACCACTTGTCATTAAAGCACTTTTGTAAGATTTACGGTTGTTTACCCCAGTGTCCTGACTACGGATTCCAGCTCTGGTGATTTGTTTCTGTCTCCTTACATTTCCCCTGTACTTGGATGTGACATTTTTCATTTCCTGCCCCTGTCAGTTGAGCACTGTTGCAGTGCGTTCTAAAACGGCTCCAGTTTCGTGACTATGGTGGCTGCATTTCAATGGTGACCAAGAATGACTCGTCTCCTCTCCCTATCTCTAAGTATGCACGAGTGCAGGTACGTGCATATATAATTCCTACAGTCGATACAATTTGTAAAGAGTCAGGGGCGTCCATTTGGATAATAATGAGATGCACTATGGAAATGCAGACTTGCGTCCTCTTTTTCGCCTGCTTGCCAAGAACTCCAGTAACGTTTCTGGGATAAAACTAAAGATTAATTAAAGCTGCCTGGAGGATCCTCTTCTCGTTTCAGTTCAGTATTGTTTCCCCTGGTAGAGCCCATTCTCCCCGGCCTCTCCCAAACTCGCTTTGACCTAGAAACAGGCTTTGATTCAACAGCTGTGCTTTATTACTGCTTCACTGGTGGTCTTCTATAGTTTATTAGCCAAAGACACAGATAAGTAGAAAGCAGGCATTATATTAATGGTAATATATTGTAATCAGAGGCACATGTGTCATAAAATCTCCATTCTGTAGTCCAGCGATATGAGGTTTCTATCAGCCACATTAAGAGTAACCATCTCAAGGGGTGGTTCTATCATCCAGATCTCCCTGCTTATGGCAGAGTTAGGATCAGGGCCGACGAGAGTGGGGGGAAGCCGGTACAAATTACCGGAGCCCGGCGGTCCGGAAAGGGGCCCGGGGCCCGGCTTCCCCAGCTTCCCCCTCTCTCATTGGCCCTGTTTAGCCGGTCTGCCCTTGCTGGGGGGCCCGAAAAAATTTTTTCACCGGGGCCCAAGCCCGCTCTCGGTGGCCCTGGTTAGGATCATGCAGTCTCTTCCTTTTGCAACTGTAACAAACTCATAGCTGGCAATCACTCATTTAATTTCACGGAGTTAGCAAAGTTCTAGCTAGAATATGACATGGTTTAAGGTGTGGGTTGGGCAAAGAGATCGGGTGGCTGGAGAGGTCAGGCCTTCACTTGGGAGCCGCTTGTGTAAATTCACACCAGATCAGCTCAGTGAAAAAACAGATGCTTTTTACTGCACTCTGTAACTTCCAGTTCTTCAGCCTGGCTGGGCTCCTCTTGTCCCTTGGGTGAGGGCTGAAGTGCGTTGGCTGGACTTGGGGTTGGTGATGGACTGTGTGCTTTCATGTTGATATTACATCCTATGTGTCAGTATTTAGGGCAGGAAACAGTTTAAATAAGCCAGGAGGTTTGAAGATTCATTGACTTTAATGCCTTTTGCGTTTGGAGCTGTGGGTTCTGATCGGATGTTAATTGCAAGGGGATCTTGATTTAACTGACGGATGATTTGAACCACCCTGTTTGTCAAGCTACCCGAGTGTTACTGATTAATGAGGGCTTCCCTCAGAGCCTAAATTCCCAATCTATCAAACTCGCCCTTATCTTAGCCCAAATATTCCCTATCCCTGACATCTGTCTACTTGTCTGTCTTAGACTGTGGGCTCCTTGGGGCAGCAGCCTTCTCTTTCCTGTGTGTCTGAAAGGCTCCCCTCCTGTTGTAGGTGCAACTGCAAGCAAATAACAATCATAAATGGTGTCACCCAGGTGGTTTGGAGAATCAGGATTCTGCTGTCATAGTGAATGGGTCAGCTGGGTGGTTTGTACCACACTCAGGGCCGGCTCTAGGCACCAGCAAAACAAGCTGGTGCTTGGGGCGGCACATTTTTAGGGGTGGCATGGCCGACGCCAGAATGCCGCCCCTAAAAATGTGCCCCGGCCACCCTAGCTCACCTCCGCTGCTGCTGCCACGGCGCGCGAAACAGCTGTTTCGCGCGCCGCGGCGGCTCAGGGTCTCCCCCTCCATCCCAGGCTCTGAAACCTGGGAGGGAGGGGGAGATCCCGAGCGGCCGTTTCGCGTGCCGCTGCTCCCCCTCCCTCCCAGGCTCTGAAACCTGGGAGGGAGGGGGAGATCCCGAGCGGCCGTTTCGCGCGCCGCTGCTCCCCCTCCCTCCCAGACTTGAGAGTCTGGGGGGAGGAGGCAGGGCTGGGGATTTGGGGAAGGGGCGGAGTTGAGGCGGGGCCGGGGGTGGGCTAATTAAAGAACGGGGGGGGGGGGGGATTGTTTTTGCTTTGGGCGGCAAAAATCCTAGAGCCGGGCCTGACCACACTGGTGTGAAGGGATCCAGAGATACCATACCAGCAGTGACTATAAACAGCTTCTATTGATATGCAGTTTATTTCCCAGATGATAGAAAAAGTGTTTTCAAATGGTCAGGAGGGAGCTGCATCCAGCCTTCCTTAGCAGGGGAGAAGGTCACCCAGATACTGAATAGAATGAGGGGATCCTGGGGAACTCTCCTCCAAAACAGTTGCTGGTGCATGCGCTTACTAGTCTTGCATGAGTTATATGATGGCCAGAATCTGAAGGAACTTGGCACAGTCGGCTCTCTGCCCTGAGACTCGAGACCAGCTGCAGTTCAGGACTGAAATGCTCTTTTCGAATTTGTACTGGTCCCAGGACTGCGGTGAATTAGCAGAGCTGGGGATGAGGGCAGGACTAGAATAATAGAAAAGGCTGCAGATCAGGGTTGGGCTGTGTGGGCCCCTGGGCTGGAATAGCAGGGGGCTGCCAGGTAGGAGGGAGGTGCATTGCCAGAGCTGTGTAGGGAGGGGTCAGAACTAGAATATTAGGGAGTAATGCAGGCCAAGACTAAGGTGCTTTGGCAAAGGGGATGCAGGTGATGCTACCTCCATGTGTGGCCAGTTTGTGCTTGGTCTTAATGTCAGGAGAACTCAAATTCCCATAAGTAGAATGCTTCCCACCGCAGACTGATGTATAAACTAAATTACATCAGCGTGCAAGTGAGTCCCCTGGCCGGTTTCCACGAGGGCTGAAAAACCAGGAGTGAGCGTCTAAAATCCCTGCTGCCTATCCTTAGCACAGGGGTCCACCGTCTGGAGGAATAGCTCCATCAGAGCAGAGCCCTTGCCTCTCCTGATCAGCTGGCCAGAGTCCCCCAAAATATCAGTTGCACTGCTTAGTCTCTGCCTCCTCAGCTTGCTTGCACACATGCTGTGTGATCTCCTTTTTTCCCTGTAACCACATAAAACCCTGCCGTTAGTGTACAGCCTCAATCTGCACTTCCTTCTCTGACAGTGAAAGCAGATAACCAGCCGTCAGGGTCCCCTGGGGGCGCTGGGGACCGGAAACAGGAAAAGCCGCTTTCATGTCCTTACAGGCCTCTAATGAGGATTTCATACACAAAGCAAGCCACATGGCTGCCTCGCCCCCCTGTGCATCCTCCCTCATCTCGGGGCTCTTAGCCTTAATCCTCAGCTCTCTCCAGTTTGAACTGTCGTCTTATTTTTCGGTTGCTTTTTGCTGTAGTCGGAAGGGATGGTTTTAATTTCCCATTCCTGGTGGGTGGATGGGCCCGCAACGGACGTGTGGGCATGGATTGCGGAATGGCAGGCATTCCTGAACATAGCCCAAGTGCTTTGGCCTAGCTCTGAGCCATCCCTCCCTCGGCCTTTAAACTTCCTCCCCATTTCTTTCTTACTCCCAGGTTTTTCCTTCTCCTTTTCATGCTTAGTTACTGTTTTCTCTCCTCCTGATTCCTGTCCTTCCTTTCCCTTATAACCTTCTTTTCCTCCTCATTCCCCTTTCCTTTCTCCGATGCCCATTGAGGATCAGGCTCGTTCTTGTTTATTGTAGGCCATCAGCATGCTCGACGCTGTGCAAACATAAAAACACCCCACCGGGTTCTGCTCTCAGCTATCACTGGTGTCAATCCTCGATCTCTCCACTGACCTCCGTGGGGTGACTCTGGATTTATACTGAGAGTAGAATTGGGCCCCCTCTTCCCAGATCTCTTACAATCTGGATCAGACTCAGACAGTAGCCGCATTGAGATACACATGCTATGCAGCTTGAGGATGCAGTGTCAGAGCGCTGCAGATCACTTGGAAGGTTTATCACTGAAATGCTTTTCAGGAGGGACTGTGTTTTAAGGAGGGATTTGGATAAAGAGAAGGAGGTCGTTTGCTGTAGAAGATAATGACAATACTTAGCACTTACACAGCACTTTGCATTTTCAAAGCACTGAACCAGTGTTAATCCGCACAACCTGCTTGTGAGAGGAGAAATAGGCAGAAAAGAGATGTGACTTGCCAGAGGCCACTCAGCAAGTCAGTGCAAGAGCTAGGAATAGAACCAAGGCGTCCTGTTTTCCCCGTCTCATGCTTCGTCCACTAGCCTGTACTGTCGTCAAGAAGGTATAAGGGTTGGAATGGACATGGGAAGGGGAGACAGAGAAAGAGGAGGCATTTAGGAGGGAGAAGGCAGATTGCTAGCTGGCCTTGGTGCTGATGATCATCTGAATGGTTATAACATGCTGAGAGATTGACAGAGGGAACAGACTTGGGCCCTCTCTGCTACTCGTCTGCTGTCTTGAGCGTCGAGACAACCGCTTGCTTCTTCCCGTGTGTCCTGTGAACATCTCTTTCCCCGTTGCAGTGGATCCGCTCGGCACACACAATTCCTTCCAGCCATCAAGACACCACCCAACTGATGTGCACCTGTACGCATGCAGGCCAGCACAATCTCCTCCCCTCCTATTAGCGCTGTAACTCCAGGCGTGCAGAGCCCTGGCGCTAATGGATCTCTGCCGCAGTCACCATGTCACAACCAGAGAGGAAGAGAAGTCTACAATTTTCAAGTAATAGACTTGTCAGTTAGGTTGACTTGCTAATGAATCCGGCAGTGGTGGGAATTCTGATGGTGCTTTTATCTTCCGTGGTAGTGTCTCTCAATCCCCATCCTTTAATTATGGGAAGCTGAAGGAAGGCTACAGCATAGAAATGAAGTGGCAACATTATTTATAATTCAGAGACTCTTCTAAAGTCTGGATTTTTTTTTTCTGAGGCTAAAATGTCATCCTAAAAGGAGTTTCATTGGTACGTTTTCCCCCAGTGGTGGGGAGACTATTGTTTGTATTTTCTTTTCGTTATCCCTATGTATCTACCCTCACCTGTTCTTTTTAGGAATCCCCCACAACCACATTTCCTAAGAGGTGTCAGAAAGCAATGGCAGCTTACTCTATAAGCAGGAATCTGCAGCCTTGGAAAGCAGGGGTGAGCTAGGGACTTGTCTAAAATCTCAGTTCAGTCTTCCCTCTGCTGCCTGTTTTCAGCAACGTACCCACCAAAGTGAGACCCATTTAGTTGGCTTTGTTATTTCACCAGGTATTTTTAAAAAATGGATCGTGCTAGAATCCTTGGGTTTTTTTAAGTGTTTATGGCTGTCAAAACATCTTTCCCCTGTACAGCAGCATGTGTCTGTGGAGGAATAATGGTACTGGATTTATGACTAGTACTGAACACGTCTCCAAGACGTGTCATCTGGAGCTCTTAAAGCACTTTGCAAAGTAGGTATCGTGATTCTCATAGAGATGGGAAACTGAGGCAGAGAGAGGTTATGTGACTTACTCAGGGCCACATAGTGATTCAGTAGCAAAGCTGGGAACAAAACTCAGGTCTCCTGACTCACTGTCCTGTGCCTTACCCCATTGCAATAACAGGAGCCATATCTTCCATCTGCCCTTTACATCTATTTACCACCCCGAGCATTTGGCTTGAGAGCCTGCTTCCACATACAGCTCACTCCAGTAAAGAAGGATTAAAATGAGAGACAATCTTAGTTGGGAAAAGACGGTTACTCACCGTTGTAACTGTTGTTCTTCGAGATGTGTTGCTCATATCCATTCCATTAGGTGTGTGCGCGCCGCGTGCACGATCGTCGGAAGATTTTACCCTAGCAACACCGGCGGGTCGGCTGTGGAGCCCCCTAGAGTGGCGCCTTCATGGCGCTGAATATATACCCCAGCCGACCCGGCGCCCCCTCAGTTCCTTCTTGCCGGCTACTCCGACAGTGGGGACGGGGGGCGGGTTTGGAATGGATATGAGCAACACATCTCGAAGAACAACAGTTACAACGGTGAGTAACCGTCTTTTCTTCTTCGAGTGCTTGCTCATATCCATTCCATTAGGTGACTCCCAAGCCCAACTTAGGTGGTGGGGTCGGAGTGAGACATTGCTGTGTGCAAAACCGCTGACCCGAATGCAGCATCGTCCCTGGACTGCTGCACTAGTGCATAGTGGGCTGTAAACGTATGGACTGATGACCAAACCGCCGCTCTACAAATGTCCTGTATCGGAACATGTGCCAGGAAAGCAGTCGAGGAGGCTTGGGCCCTCGTGGAGTGAGCAGTGAGGTGCGGTGCTGAGACACCTGCCCGGTCATAGCAAGTCCGGATGCAAGACGTAATCCAGGAGGATAGGCGTTGTGAGGAGACCGGTGAGCCTTTCATTCGGTCGGCCACTGCAACGAAGAGTTGCGTCGTCTTTCTAAAGTGCTTTGTGCGGTCAATATAGAAGGCCAGGGCCCTGCGTACGTCCAGGGAATGCAAACGTTGATCCTGGCGAGTGGCATGTGGTTTGGGATAAAAGACCGGGAGAAATATGTCCTGGTTGATATGAAATGGAGAAACCACCTTAGGGAGAAAGGCAGGATGTGGGCGAAGCTGCACTTTATCCTTATGGAAAACTGTATAAGGGGGCTCGGATGTAAGCGCCCTGAGTTCAGAAACTCGCCTTGCTGAGGTGATGGCTACGAGGAAGGCTGTCTTCCAGGATAGGTACAAAAGTGAGCAGGTGGCTAGTGGTTCGAATGGAGGACCTGTGAGTTTGGAGAGAACCAGATTGAGATCCCACGTCGGGACGGGATGACGCTGTTGCGGGTACGTCCGGTCTAAGCCCTTGAGGAATCTAACAACCATCGGGTTAGAGAATACCGAGGACGCGAGTTCCCCTGGGTGAAAGGCCGATATAGCGGCCAGGTGAACTCTAATTGAAGATATCGCCAACCCTTGTTGTTTTAGGGAGAGGAGATATTCCAATATGAGAGGAATGGGTGCCTGCAACGGGGACGTGGCTCGTTGTTCGCACCAACAGGAGAACCGTTTCCACTTGGCCAGGTACGTGGTCCGTGTTGAGGGTTTCCTACTGCTCAGCAGGATCTGTTGGACAGAGTGTGAGCATTGCCGCTCTGCCTGGGTGAACCATGGAGCAGCCACGCCGTGAGGTGGAGTGATTGCAGGTCGGGGTGACGCAGCCGACCGTGGTCCTGAGATATGAGATCCGGACATAATGGAAGCGGGATCGGTGTCTGAACCGAGAGTTCCAACAGTGTGGTGTACCAATGTTGTCTCGGCCACGCTGGAGCGACCAGAATTATCTGTGCCTGGTCTCTGCGCAATTTGAGCAGTACCTTGTGGACCAGAGGAAACGGAGGGAAGGCATAAAACAGGTGGTCTTTCCAGGGAAGGAGAAACGCATCCGAGAGGGAGCCCGGAGCTCGACCTTGTAGGGAGCAGAACATGTGGCACTTCCTGTTGTCTCGGGATGCAAACAGGTCTATCTGGGGAAACCCCCACTTCTGGAAGACGGAATGTATGATGTCCGGACGGATAGACCACTCGTGCGTTTGGAAGGACCTGCTGAGTCGGTCCGCTAGAGTGTTCTGGACTCCAGGGAGGAACGATGCCGTGAGATGGATCGAGTGGGCGATGCAGAAGTCCCACAGGCGAATGGCCTCTTGGCATAGAATTGACGAACGTGCTCCTCCTTGCTTGTTGATGTAAAACATGGCCGTGGTGTTGTCGATGAGAACCAACACACAGCGGCCACGTAGGAGATTGAGGAATGCCTGGCACGCCAGGCGTACCGCCATCAGTTCCCGAACATTGATGTGCAGGGCTAACTGGGATGCAGTCCACAGGCCCTGGGTATGGTGTTCGTTGAGATGGGCGCCCCAACCCAGAGATGACGCGTCTGTGACCAGGTGCAGAGAGGGTTGTGGGGCGTGAAATGGCATCCCCTCGCAGACCACTTTGTGATCTAGCCACCAGGTGAGGGAGGCCAGGATCGAGTTCGGGACCGTGACCACCAAGTTCAGGCTGTCCCGATGTGGACGGTATATTGATGACACCCAGGTTTGAAGCGGGCGAAGCCGAAGTCTGGCATGCCTGGTTACGTACGTGCAGGAAGCCATGTGACCCAGCAGGGTAAGGCACGACCTCACCGTGGTAGTTGGGAAGGCCTTGAGCCCTTGAATGAGGTTCGTGATGGTGCCAAAGCGGTTGTCTGGCAGGATGGCTTGTGCACGTCTGGAGTCTAGAACTGCGCCGATGAATTCTATTCTCTGGGTAGGTTCTAGAGTGGATTTGTCCTTGTTGAGTAGGATGCCCAACTCGTTGAATGTGTGCACTATTCTGTGGACGTGAGCTTGAACTTGCTCCTTGGTGCGACCGCGCACCAGCCAGTCGTCTAGGTACGGGAACACCTGTACCCCTTGCCGACGAAGGTACGCTGCCACGACAGCCATACATTTCGTGAACACTCTTGGGGCCGAGGATAGGCCGAAGGGAAGGACAGCAAATTGGTAGTGCACCGTGTTTACCACGAATCGCAGGAAGCGTCTGTGAGGCGGGTAAATTGCAACGTGAAAGTATGCGTCTTTCATGTCGAGGGCGGCGAACCAGTCTCCAGGATCGAGGGAAGGGATAATGGCCCCCAAAGAGACCATGCGGAACTTCAACTTTACTACGAATTTGTTGAGTCCGCGCAAGTCCAAGATGGGCCGTAGACCTCCTTTGGACTTGGGGATCAGGAAGTAACGGGAATAAAATCCCCTGCCCCTTAACTCTATCGGAACCTCCTCTATGGCCCCCATGGCCAGGAGCGTAGAAACTTCCTGTATAAGAAGTTGCTCGTGAGAAGGGTCCCTGAAGAGGGACGGGGAAGGGGGGGAGGAGGGGGGGATTGAAGAAAACTGGATAGCGTATCCCCTCTCCACCGTGCGGAGGACCCAACGGTCCGAAGTTATAAGGGACCAAGCACGGTGGAAGTGGGAGAGGCGATCCCGAAAGGAGGGAGCTGGATCCTGGGGGATGACTGGGGCGCCGTCCTCGACCGCACCTTCAAAAGTTCTGTCTAGGACCTGAAGGTGGTCTTGGTGGCCCTTGGTTCTGACCGGGTTGAGGGCCAGCCCATCTTCTCCTACCACCTCGCCCTCGCCTTCTGGCAGGGTCCTGTCTCTGGCGAGGTGGAGGGGGGTAAAAATGTTGAGGCTGGGGCCTAAATGGTCTGCGCTGGGGACCCGCAACATGCATCCCCAAGGAGCGCATGATTGTCCTGGAGTCTTTGAGGCTCTGCAATCGAGAGTCCGTCTTCTCCGAGAACAGCCCCTGTCCTTCAAAGGGCAAATCCTGTAGGGTCTGCTGTAATTCAGGGGGCAAACCCGAGACTTGGAGCCAGGAGGTCCTGCGCATAGCGATACCTGTGGCCAGGGTCCTTGCGGCCGAGTCCGCTATATCCAGGGAGGCCTGTAAGGAGGTCCGAGCCACCTTCTTACCCTCCTCGACCATGGCTCCAAACTCTTCCCTGGACTCTTGGGGAATCAACTCCTTAAACTTCCCCATAGAGTTCCAGGAGTTGAAATTGTAGCGGCTCAGTAGCGCCTGTTGATTCGCCGCTCTAAGTTGTAGCCCTCCGGCTGAGTAAACCTTACGGCCGAACAGATCAAGCCGCTTAGCCTCTTTTGATTTTGGCGCTGCAGCCTGCTGGCCGTGGCGCTCTCGTGCATTCACTGATTCCACCACTAGTGAACACGGTTGGGGGTGTGTGTACAAGTACCCATAGTCCTTAGATGGGACAAAGTATTTCCTTTCCACCCCTCTCGCTGTGGGTGGAATGGAGGCAGGAGTCTGCCATATCGTATTCGCGTTCGTTTGGATCGTGCGGATCAAGGGTAACGCCACCCTCGATGGGGCATCCGATCCAAGGATATTCACGATCGGGTCGTGCACCTCCACTATCTCCTCCGTCTGCAGGTCCATGTTACGGGCCATCCTGCGGAGGAGATCCTGGTGAGCCCGAAGATCTATCGGAGGGGGACCCGTGCATGAAGTGCCCGCCACTGCCTCATCCGGAGAGGAGGAGGAGGACGCCTCCGGCGGTAGTGGATCCAAGGGGGGGGCCCGGTCCCCCTGGTCTTGGGTCGGAGCGTCACCTGTACTTGGGTCCACGGTGTCGGGTGGTGTGGACACAGAAGCCTCTACGCCTCCAGGCGGAGGCCGAGAGATGGTGGATTCTGGGGCCCTTCTGGCCGAGTGACCCGAGCGAGAGGTCGATGGTAGTGAAGCCCCTTGCTCCTGGTGGTACGCCCACGGGGTCCAAAACGACCAGTGAGATGGTCCATGAGGGTGGTCCTCTGCCCTCTCCTGCCAATGGCCCAAGTCTCGTTCCTCGGCCTGTCCCTGAGGGGGGTATGCCGATCTCGACAGGTCCTCCGATGAGCGAGATGCCGATCTTGACGGCCATGGCGGTGCCGCGCAAGATGAAACGATCCCCGTGGTCTGCGGTGCCGCACGGTGCCGGTCCGGAGATGATCTATCTCTGTGCGGTGCCGGCGATCGGTGCCGGGACCGCGACCGGTGCCGATGACCTCGTCGGTGCCGGGAGTCGGATCTGGACCTCGACGAGGACCTAGAGTATGCCCGGTGCCGGGATCGGCCCCTCGGCGTCGAGCGTCGAGGTGCCGAGAACTACGTCTCGACGTTGACCGGTGCCGACGATCATATCGGTGCCGAGACGTAGAGCGGTGCCGCGAAGAAGATCTTGACCGCGAGTACGACCGGCGCCGAGGCGATATTCGGTGCCGGGACTGCGAGCGGCGTGGGGACCTGCTTCGGGACCTGGATCGGCGCCGAGGTTCCAGCCCTTGTGATGGAGGGCGCATCAAGGCAGGTTTCCCTCTTGACTGTACCGGGCGAGTCAGCGGTGCAGTCGGTGCCGGTGGTTGAGGCGGTGCCGGCTCCGTGAGAGCTATCAAGTCTCTCGCCGCCTCGAAGGTCTCCGGAGTCGACGGGAGACACTGTATCACCGCCGGCCTCGGTGGAGACGCTATTTGTACCGGACTCGATGGCCTCGGCGCCGGAGTCGACAGTGCTGGAGGCGCCTGTTTCCGTTGCTCCACCGGCGGACGCGGCTCTACCCCCGGCACTGGGGGAGCCGGCGCCTTCGGCACGGACGTCCCCGTCTTATGGGCTTTTTTATGCCCTGGGGATAATGACCGGCGCCGCGGCACTTGCTGTGTTTGCGGTGCCGACGAGGTCCGGTGCCGGGGAGGCTTGTCTGACGCCACTCGCGTGGTCGTCATAGCCGGTGCCGCCGGGGCACTGCGCACCGAAGTGCTAGGCGTCGGAGTCTGGCCCGTGGAAGGAGTGTCCGGGCTAAGTGCCGCCTCCATTAGGAGTTGCCTGAGCCGAAAGTCCCGCTCCTTTTTGGTTCTTGGTTTGAAGGCCTTACAGATCTTGCATTTGTCTGTTTGGTGGGACTCTCCCAGGCACTTCAAACAGGAGTCGTGCGGGTCGCTCGTTGGCATAGGCTTAGCGCAGGAGGCGCACTGCTTGAAGCCGGGAGCGTTGGGCATGAGCCCGGGCCCGCGGCCGGGGAAGAAAGGGGGAGACGACCCCCTTAACCCCTTAAACTATAATAACAACTATAACAAGTTTAAACTATTGAACTATAAACACTATAACTACAACTATAACTATAACTCTGAATGACTAAATACGCTAGGGAGAGTGGAGATCAGCTATGCCGCGCTCCACAGTTCCAATGACCGTCAGGGGCGGTAAGAAGGAACTGAGGGGGCGCCGGGTCGGCTGGGGTATATATTCAGCGCCATGAAGGCGCCACTCTAGGGGGCTCCACAGCCGACCCGCCGGTGTTGCTAGGGTAAAATCTTCCGACGATCGTGCACGCGGCGCGCACACACCTAATGGAATGGATATGAGCAAGCACTCGAAGAAGAAGGAAAATACCTAGCACGTACCATACCTTTCAGTGTAAGTCTAGAAGTCCTGTCGTAATGAGAGAATTTCCATAGGAATGTTCCATCAGGAGCCAGCAGGATCTGATGGCAGGAGAACTGTTTCCTCAACCCAATCCAGCCCCAGCCCAGTGAAGGTGTATGTTGCCTTTTTTACCTGATTACCTCTGCAATATAAAATTAAACCATGTGCCTCACTGCGTACCTGTTAGAATGCACAGAGCAGTAAGGGCTGTTCCTGCGAGGTGCTGAGCAATCAGAACTTGCTCATGTCTGTGGGTGCTCAGAACTTCTCAGGATCTGACCTGAAATGAGAGAACTCCTAGACAATGCTGCCGCATCCCGGGATATCCTCGGATGCTACGGCAAACTTCCAAAAACTATCATTCCTGTTAATAGTTTACTGATGATTATTACTGCACTATGGAAAAATTCAGCCATCGTGTAAGTGGGTGCAGATCTCATTGATCTCAGTTTGGTTGATAGCCTTTCATAAAACAGCTCTCAGGGTCTGATTTAAGCCCATAACACCTGCCCCGGGAAACTGAAAGTTAATGCTGAAATGTCAGGAGTGAGTAAGATATTTTAAACCCCAGGGGTGTGGAGCATCAACCATGGCATCCCAGCTTTAACCCTGGACATCCTTGATTTTGAGGGCTCATCCCTTTCCATGTTGTTTGAATATAGATTTCTGTTCTTTTGATTCGGGAGTTTGAATCTGCAGTTTGTCATGATTGTCTGGAGCTGGCATAATGCACTGTGATGATGGCAGCTTGCGGAGTCCAATAACCCCCGCACCCCAAAATACAGTATATAATCCATGCACTAAAAGTCCTTATGAGACAGTAGTTGCCGTGCCGACACAGTAACTGCCTCTTCAGTCTCTGTGCTGAAGCTACTTTATTAAAGCATTCTGAAGCATGATGCCCCTCCAACAAAATCTCACTTTGTTAAATCCAAGATGGGTTGAATACTAGGAGCACAAAAAGTCAAGCCACCTTGTTTTAAAAACAAATCTACCTTCATTGTCGCAGGTCCTCGTCTGAGATCTTGCATGCCACATTTCAGAGCCAAATGAGTATTTTCTGCTTTAGTGGGTTCATGTGATGTGAATGGTTACATGCTAATTAGTTGATGTCCTGTGCGGTGCTTTCAAGGCGTAAAGTGCTATCCTAGAACTAAGCACAATGCGTCGTGGTGGAGAGAGCCCTTGTTAAGCATACATCTTTGAGCATTATCCAAAAAACATGTTGAGGAGCCTATTGAAAGGGTAATATGTAATGCTGACATAACTCTGTACATTTGCAAAGGACATTTCTGACATGAATCCTCCAAACTCCACCCAGGGAGGTGGATAGGAGTCATGCCAACGTTACAGGTGAGGAAACTAAGGCACAGATATTATTATAGGTGGTAGCAATATTTATATTGTGGTAGCAGTCAAAGGCTCCCGATGGGACTGAGGCCCCGTTGTGCCTACAATCTAAAGACCCCAATATTATGACTATGGTGTAGAATTGGCTCAGCTGTGTTAGTTGCATGGATTATAGTTGAGGGTGGAGAAGGAAAGAAAGAGAGGAGGAGCAACAGTCACAACTTGTCACCTGCCTAGCCATGACCAACCGGCTGGGTTTTGTAGGCATCGTGGCAGAGAGGAGTCTTAAGGAAGGATTTGAAGGATAAGTGAATTGCCCGAGGCCACAGAGAGAGTCAGTGTCAGTGGTAGGCTTAGCACTCGAGAGTGTCTGGACTCCAGCCCTCATGCTCACGCCATTAGACTATGTTGTTTTTCTAGAGAAATGCTGCAAATTGATGGCTGTGCTCTGTAAAGTCCTTCGTCACTGACAAGGGACTGTGATTCCATCTCCTGGACATACGTTCCAAGTTCATCATGTATCCTATTCGTAGAGTGCACATATGTTGGGTGTACATAAGCAGTGATACCACAGA
Organism: Trachemys scripta elegans; assembly: GCF_013100865.1. Taxonomy (NCBI): domain Eukaryota; kingdom Metazoa; phylum Chordata; order Testudines; family Emydidae; genus Trachemys; species Trachemys scripta. The sequence continues at coordinate 151,116,922 of NC_048299.1, forward strand.
TGAGTGGTTGTGTCAATGTTGTTTTCCTCTTTATGACAATGACTGCCTTAAAAATGGTCAGGGTATTTAAAAAAAGCCACAAGTGTGTGCATTTGAACATAGCCCTGAGGCCAAATGCTAGACTGACAGCCCTGGAGACTGAAGGCTTCTGTCTAGCCACATACCAAGTACAGCAAAAGGCAGCTGGAGTGTGAGCTTTCCCCACGGCAGTGCTTCAGTGTGAACATGGGAAGAGGGGAATTCCATCCCCTGGCCCATTCAGTCCTGGAATTTCTGCTGAGACTACCAAGCAGGAAGCAATCAGTGGCAATGTCGGCTTTGCACTGTAGACCCTGTCTGCTGGCAACATGACTGAGACCCACCAAACTAATAGCACAAAGCCCCCAGCCATGAGAAGGTCACAACTTTCAATAACATCTGGCCTGGTTGGGAGTTGAACTTGTTACTTAGAGCTAAAAGGCTCCATGTTCCGTTACCACCCTTCTGAGCCATCCTGCCGTTGCCTTCTTCAGGATCCTTAAATAAGTTAAATCGTAATATCCCAATAAAAACAGGGGCCACTGTACTGATTGTTTTACTCATTTTCATCTCGAATTCATTTTAAATAGCATCCGTTTAATTTGCAGAATTTGCAGTGTGGTGCACCAAAAAGCCACCGAATTCATGGCCATCCTGCCACAGAGTACACGGGGCCTTTAATATGGGAAGGGCATGACAGTTTATACATTCCCTTGACCTGTCTGGTTTTCTCTGTGCAGATCTCTTGTGTTCATTCAGATTCCTACTTATCCAGCCCTTTTAATACATGGGTTTCTTTACTTATCTACATAGCAGCTAAATATTGAAATATTTCCCCCATGCCCATGAAACGAGGGGCCTCTGTAGCCAGTCCCAGTTGGAGTCACTCTGTTAGCTGATACATTTAAATATAATGGCAAACCCTGCATGAAACTGACTATAAAAAGCAATCTCGGAGTAGCAGCATCTGATCTGCATGTGACCAGCTGGATGGAAGAATGACCTTGTGCTTGCTGATGACTTTTTCAGGTTGCACAGGGCGATATGAGGTTATTAATGCCCTAACCCCATCTCCATAATGAGATGAAGGGATGGTGGATGCAAAGAATCAGCCATACAAGGCACAGTTGCTTTTGGTGTTTGCAGGACAGGATAACGTAAGGCCCGGGGCTCTGTCCTTATGGGTGGTCTCTGTAGGCTGTTGTTCTGATTAGAGGTTGTCTTGATGGTACAGCACGTTGGGGGAGACATTGTGGGCGCTTGTGAGCACTGGACCAGCAGCTTTGCCGTGACTGTGGTTTGTGATAGTCTGTGTCACCCCGTGGACTCTTGGGCAGAGTGGGAAAAGTAATCAGGTGGGCACATAGTTAGGCATGAAAGATGCAGTGCCTCCCCTGCACTAACCCACTGTGCATCTATGTCTATTTTTGTGTTCTACCTAGCGATCGGGATCATGGTAACACCAGCTGGTATTTCGCCATCTGAGCCAGGAATATTAAACACTAATGGTCCTTGTATCCCGTTCCCCAACTCTTCTGGGCTTTGTCTTTTTAGACTGTAAGTGCTTCAGAGCAAGCCCTTTGTCTCCCTACGTGTTTGCTCAGCACGTAGCACATATTGAGTGCAGCCCCAGTATAAATAAATAATATTAAACATGCACAGAGCTAAGTGGTCAGTGCTGCAAAGCAAGCCTGGCTTCTGTTTCCAAGGCTAAATCCTTCGACGTAGTACATGTATCTAAATATATCAAATGCAATTAAATTAATAAATTGGGATTTTTCTTTTTGCTCATTTACCCCTTGCTGATCATAGGTATTTCAGTACAGGTGGGTATAAAATCCGCTCACCTGTACTAGCCTGTAAGAAAGACATAACAGAAGGACAAATGTTGCAGTACTATTGAAACTGTTTTCATGAAGGATTTGTTGGTTTTAGCCTGTAAAACTGACCATATAGTTTATGAACAGCAAGTTATCCAGTGCACTGTGGAGGTACAGTGGCCAGTTTCATAGGAGCATGTTCTCTGATAGTCAGCCATTTGTGTGCATGATTGAAGTCCACTGAAAGTTAGGAGGGAGGGTGGTTTCATTTTTACCACAACGCTTCATTTCAGTTCTGTAAACTAGCTTAATATGGTCAACTGTGGGTCTTTCCTCCATCTCCTAGTTGGCTGCCTCTTCTGTCACTTTCAGCAATATTCTCTGTTGGTTTCTTACTTAAATGTTCATTAAGACATTTCTTAATTCACAAAACATTGGTGTTAATACGAATATTCCTGTAGCCTGCATAATTGTTGGCTCCTGGCTCCATTGCTGTGGGCAATATGGATTTCGATAGCATGGTGCTACTACTCCTTCAGTCTGGGGCACAGAGCTCCCATACTGGATGTGCTGCTGGTGGGACTTACAATGACTAAGGCTATGGTTTAACAGCACATCCGGACAGTCTGTGACAATAGGAGAGGGACGGGGGCGGGGTGAGGAGACTTCAACTTTCTACCCAGGTTGTAGTTAGGATTTGCATAGTGCTTTTCACCTTCAGATTGCTTTACAAAACACAGGAGCTTTTGGGGGCCCATCAGCAGTTTTCAATGCTTCAAAATTTGAACCTGTTGGGTATTTTTGTGTGTGTGTCTACATTATAAAAAAAACTGTTCTTGTGCTATTGTTTCAGAGCGATTTCATCAAGTTTAGCCTAAAATCGGAGATCTGAATCATTACCCTTATCTTATAGATGGGGAAAGCTGAGACAGGGCAGTTGGGACTTGTCAAAGGGAATGAGTGTTAGAACCAGGATTACAGCAGTGACTCCCAGACTAATAAACCTCACTGCCTCTCTCCAATGGTGAAAGCAGCCAAGGGGACAGATGAAAAGCAAGGGATGTCTCCGAGTGTAGGAGGAGATCTCCTTAACTCTGTTGACAGCTGACCCAAAGGCAGCTGATATAAAATTAAATGTGGGTTGGCACTGAGGAGCAGAAGTAAGGGAGATTTTTGGGCACAGGCGTAGTTTGGGGAGGGACAGGGGGATGTTGCCCCCCCCCCCCCAAAAAAAAAAAAAAAAACCTGCAAGCCTTGGGCAGCCACAAAATTTCTCTTCCCTCCCCCTGCCCCTCCTGTGCGCAGCCACATTGGCCTGACTGGAGCTGCCCCCCCAAATATAGAAGTCAAATTACACCTATGGTTTTGGGTAGAGTCAGGGCTATAAAGGGAAGGAGGTGAGGAAGGAGAAAGGTGACAGTGATCAGAAGATGAAGCAACTCAGTAAGGCATAGGCACAGCCTGGCATTGCCAATAATTCATTTTATTTCCCCTTACTTTGCCTAGGTGAGGTAGCAGAAGTGAGCCTTCAGGAGGGATTTAAATCGTGCAAGTGACATGGCTTGGCCAACAGACTCAGGGAGGGGGTGCCAAATATAAGGGGCGGCATGGAAGAAGGTGAGGAATCAGCTGTGGGAGGAGGATCCCGAGATTGGCATCACTGGTAAAATCAGGGAGGTTGGGAGGGAATATGAAAGGAGATAAAGTTCAAGTCGTAGGCAGGGGCTGTCTGAGCTAAAACCTTAAGGGCAAGATCTGTGAATTTGCTCTTCAGTACAATGTTGATCCAGCCAAGTGCCTCATACAGAGGATGTGTCATGGTGAAGCCATGGGCTAGAGATGGTTGTGGCAGTAGCATTTTAGATGGACTATAGAGGAGTCAGGTTCACAAAATGCTTAGAATTCAATCTATTATATGTGAGACGTAAACCCGGTACTAAATTTCCGCAGAACAAATGTGGTAATGATAAGAGAGATGGTGCACAGTGTTAGCTGGAACTCAGTGTTAAAGAGACACTGATAAGGGAAATTCAGAGTTAAAAATTCCCTTGCCTTATATTAATACTGTAGATTATTAATCCTGAAAAATGTTCACAGTCTCATTTACTTCCTGTCACTGCTATTTCCTAATGTTTTGCACCTCACTTGGTCAGGACAGTGAAACTAGACCCGATTAATTTCACAGCAAGTCACCGTCCCTTTTTAATTCTCAGACACTAGCACAAGTTTGTTGTCATTGGGTTCACAACTAGGCAGGACAATATTTAAAGAGCCACCATCCACTTAAAACTTTCACCCTCTGTCTGAACGTTGTTGTTTGAAGCTGGTGTTTTTGCAAATAATACCTTGGGTGATTAGAAATTAATAAGATGAGTGGGGGAACAGTATTTTTCTCTCCTCTGTCAGTTTGTGTGCTTTATGTGTTTAACAGCACTTTGTGTAGGGTCAATTTCTTTATTCCCCCCTTGTGTAGACAGCCAGCTTCCCACGTTGTTGTGTGGCTCTGTAACACAGCAGTAGCAGGAGAGAAAAAACATTTAAAAAAATAGGAAAATATGACTGTAAAATCACCAGGCTCCAAAGGAGGGCTGGGAGACAAATGTGGGGCCTCTTAACTACTTCTAACAAGGTGTGTGAAATTGACTAGATTTTAAGTAGTTGATGTATGTTTAAATTTAAAAAAACAAACAAAAAAACACTTTGACATGGGAACATAAGACTGGAAAGGGCCTTCTTGGATCCACTCCCTTGTTATTGCAGGCCACTGCCTAATTTATATTAACAAAATAATGATCGTAATACTAACTTTCCCTTTTAGTAGCACCGTCCATCAGCTGGGACTCCAGGCATTTTACAAACATTAGTTAGTTCAGTCTCACAATGCCCATGGAAGTTTATAATAAACACATTTCTATTTGGACTAGGTTTTGTTTCACTCCTTGTTTTGATTAACAGATTCTAAATTCTGGATCTAAACTAAGTTGACCGTGTCCCTCTCGGAAAGGGAAAGCAGGGCAGTCCCTTTGTAATTAAAGAGTAAGATTAGCCCAGTAAAAGGAGTGGTGTGTCTTTAAATCCACACAGTGCAGGGTTCATGTTAGCAAAAGGACTCAATGGACAGAGAGATGAGGGGGTGTTGGAAGCGTGGATTGCATCACACTCACTCTAGTGGGAAATGCCACAAAAGCTGCCGGGAATATCTTTTTCATAACCAATGTTTTGGTGAGTATTGAGCACCTAGACAAACCTCCATTGTTTTTCCATGCTCTGTGCAGGAAGTAGGATAGGTGTGAGCAAATTATTGTTCACATTAGGAAGTAGCGAAATGGAGCTCTTCCACATGCACAAAAGAGGGGATCAGGGTTTCTTTTTGTTTCATCAATTATTGGAGATTCTCAGCACCTCACAGGATTGTGGCCTCAGTGCTAGCCAGCACAAGTCGGGGGAGAGAAAATTTCTGAATTCCCTGTGGTTTCTTTCCTGTTCCTCTTTTTGTCTTGGCAACCCTCCTCCTCGGTCATGAACTAGTGCTTGTGTCTCAGGAAGACTGGCTAATGATCCCATGTCCTGGTTTAAGAGCAACATGTGGCTCATATAATCTTTCAAAGCAGTAAAGAAACTGCAAGGCAGTCCCAGGGCCACTGGGATCCCTGAGGACTTGCTCCCTTATGGCCCCAGGCCTTTGTTCATGCTTTTCTCTTCCCTCAGGGAAATGCTGAGGGCTGTCTCTGTCTCCCTTCTTGGGCTGTGTTAATAGCAGTCACTTGGCTAAGGAGAGCCCAGTTTCCAGTCGACGAGAGAGGAGAGAAGGGACAAGCTATGTGTTGCTGGGCCAGCAGCTCTTATCTTTCTCCTTCCCCTGTATCTTTCATAGCGTCACATACTGGCATTTTTCCCTGTCTAATTTTAAATATCCTGAGCTCTGGAGCTTCCACCCCATTCCTTGGGAGGCTATGCCAGATCTTGTAGCTTTCACTGTTAAGAAATGTTTACTGATGTTCAGCCTACATTTCCAGTTGTCCAATACCGTTCCCTTCCTTCTAGTCAGACCCCCCTTGCAACTCCCCATAGAATTCCTCTCCCTACTTAATGTTGGCATCCTACAGATGTCTGCAAGCCGTTAACTTGAAATACATTTTAGACACTAAAGCCATAGGACCCACGATGCATCTGCTGGAAGCTCCAAGAGGATCAATATGGTCTGTAGTGTAACCTCGTGTCTTGTGTGGAAAGACTCGTGCAGATTATGGACCTGATCTGATTCCTATTAAAGTAATTGGGGGTTGGATCGGGCCATAAGGGCACTCACCCTGCCTCTGCCCTACCAGTAATCTAAGGACAGGTGCTAACGCCCACTCCTAGTGTCATAGAGAATTCTGCCTGAGTACCTTGAATTAACAGGCTTTTAGCTGGGAGTTTGGCCAAGCAGGTATGTCTCTAAGATGAGTCCAGCCAGGCCACAGCATCCACGGGGTTTTATTCTTTGAACCCCTGCAGATTCAGCAGTGTGTTCCCCAGCCTGAACATGGCAGTGAAGAGACGTGAGCAGACTCTGCAAGACTACAAGCGGCTGCAGTCCAAGGTGGAAAAATACGAAGAGAAGGAGAAGACCGGCCCCATCCTTGCCAAGCTACACCAGGTACAGAACTGGGAGACGGGTGCTTACTGCTGGGGTTGAAAAGCTCTGGCGAGAATGTTAGGGCACCCCCTGTGTGCAGGGTGACACACTACAATTTCCCTTATGTATGTTTCATCCTGACATGCCAAATATTGTTGAAAGGTGTAAGCGCCAGTTATTTAGCACAGTAACTGGGAATAGTGTGATGAAATTAAGACAGAGAAAATCTAGGCATCGAAGATCTATTAAGCTATGGAATAGACTCACAAGGGAAATGATCGGAACACCATTGCTTGGGACATTTAAAACGAGACAGGGGAAATCCCTTGTAAATGTACACTTGGGTAAAACCCTGCCTCAGCAGGGAAATGGACTGAATAATCTTTTGTCTTTCCTAAGTTCTGTATCTAAATTCCCTAAAGTATAGGCTAATTTATTCAGGGTTTCGGGGCAATGTGCCATTATTTTTTTAATATTAAATTGACATGCGCAGTGCTTGGTAAATTAAGAGCACTCAGTCTGAGACCAAACAGAACATTCTTTCCAAACTAAAGCCCACAAGAACTGGAGATAACTGTAAGAGCATATTAGGAGACAGCATTCCCCTGAACTTCAGAATTTGACTAAACAGCTATAAAAAAAAATCATAAAATTCTACACATTTGCCACCTGATACAAAGCTTAGTCTCACAAAATTGCAATAACTGGTTAACATGAAACCTCACCAAATTCTAACGTCTTTCTGAAATTCGAGCAAAGTTGTTGGGTTTTGTTTTTACTAAATCTTCACCGGCATTCCCAGCAAAATCTGTCATTTCTACAAAACATTCGCTTGACACCGCTAAGGAATAGTCGCCTTCATCAGAGTGAAAGAACACACCGGTTTGCTCACTTTCCCCACCAAATGAAGTATTGTGTTAAAGAACAGCCCTATCAGCATTAACAAAAGAGAATTCAGACTTCATAGTAAGCAGCTTACGCTACTCAGCCTCAGTGACTAAAGCTATGGCTGGAAAAATGGGAGTTCTTTTGTCCTGGTGATTAAGTCGGTTTTATTTTTTTCCTAATGAACTTCTGGTACGATCTAATTTTTTTCCCCATGAAAATCTGAAATAAATAATCAAAAGTTTGAGCTTGGACACCTGAGATAGCCAGAGCTGCTGTTGGAGAGGACCTAAAGCCAGGCTATTCAAGAGAGATCCAGATATTTGGTAGGGAGTTAGCCTAGTCTCATAAGGTATGTCCATCTGGCCTAAAATATACATTGGGCCTTTTAGAGCTGTTTACCCAAGCCCTCAATTTTTGGATGCAGGAAGCTTCCTGAATTAACCCTCCTTTCCCATGAGTTGGAACATTCTCAGCCTCAGTTTGAGTAGCTGGATTGGTGTCAGACAATGCATTTGCCCCTTTCGAGCCTGGTGTCATTTTAAGATCTTACTAGCCGGAAGTTATGCCTGCTCCATATCTCTAGCGTGCTTTCCCAACAAAGGCCCGGAACCTGTCTTAACACCAATCTGTCCATAGGATTAGACACCGCCAGAGCAGGACCAGCATGTGGAATCTCACTGCTAGCCCACACCCCCTCCCTTTGGAATTGCACCAGGATTAAGTGGCAGACTTGAACTTGTCTAATGTTTCAGCACCCACCCCCTCCTGCCCTTTTCCACACCTTCTGAGAGACATTTCCCTTTCTCCCCACGCTTCTGTTTAAAGATCGCCAGTAGGACTCTCCAAACTGAAGGTCACAGGCAAAGTGCAAAGACAGAAGAGACTCCCCTGGGGTAGACCCAGCAAATTCTCCGAGGGCATAAGGTTAGGGGAGCAAACCCCGAGGGCAGACAGAAAACCATCAGAGTCTCGGCATCAGCCCAGCGGCACTAGCAGGTCCGAGAGCCAAGCCTTAGCTCGGCGTCTCCCCTACTCACCTTTACTTCCAGCAGCATAGCAAAGTTGCTTTGCTGGCCAAGTCACACCCCATGTCTGAATATGGAGTCATAGCACCAGCATAGGCCCCTAGTATGGCGTGGGCTGTAGGGTCCTTCAGAACTTTTCAGAGTTATCCCAGCGAGAGAGAAATCTGCCAATGTCCTAGTGAGACACCACAGGGCTGCAGCCAACAGATAAACTATGGTGCTTGCTAACATTGTCCTAGAGCTGCTAGTTAGAGGATCTTGTGTCACATTCCAGGTTTGCTCTGTAGAGCTCTATTTGGTTTCAGACCACAGGCTTTTTTGAGGGCCCCCGTGTATAGCCTTCATTTCTCTTTGAGAGGCAGGAGAAGGAACAATTTTATTATGCCTCCCAGCAGGTCATCTGTACTTTGATGCATATTTATAGTACCACATAGCGGAGACTGGCTAAGGAAAGCTCTTAATGTTTGGTGCCCACTCACTGAGTCGAGTTGTGCATGTGGCATTATCAAAATCGCTAGATGTTCTTGGGCCCTAGTGTGAAAAACCACTGTCCTAAGCCAGCTTCCTGGAAGTTCATACATCGGTTTGTTTTGGAAAGGGGGATTTTTAAGGCAGCTGAGCAACCCCCTCTCATTCCCCAGGCCCGTGAGGAGCTGAGGCCGGTAAAGGAGGACTTTGAAGCCAAAAACAAGCAGCTTCTGGAGGAGATGCCCAAGTTCTACAGCAGCCGCATCGACTACTTCGAGCCCAGCTTTGAATCATTGATCCGTGCTCAGGTGAGACCTCTCCCTGCCCTCATGTCAAATCCCTTAAAATGCTGGGATGTATGAATGAGGGGAAAGGAAGTCACAGATGAACAACATCAATCCGATCGAGTTGGCTTCCTTTGCGCCCCTTCTGTATCATAAAGTGTTGCCCGGATCTGGTGCTTTGCTTCAGCAGAGACAGAGCTTTGTTCATCTCTCCTTACTCCTGGTACCTGTGCCTTCCCTTTCCCGCCCCCACCTCAAGAACATGTGATCCTGGCGTGAAACAATTTTCTGACCCCACTAGTCCACCTCTGCTGGGGCTTTGACCCTTCTTGGGAGCTGGGTGGGGAGGAGGAAAGAGGGCTTTTCCATCCACATTTGGAGGCTTTTGATAGGGTTACTTGGCCCTTCCATAGCACCCTCCATCTCAAAGCACTTCAGACACATGCAGGAGGTGAGCAGTGTTTCCCCATTTTGCAGATTGGTAATCTGACTTGCAACTTAATGAGTCAGTGCTAAGGCAGGAATCCTGACTCACAGCTGTGACCACTGAACTGCAGTGTCCCCATTAGGAGGGGGGGGGGGGGGCATTATTTTCCTGACCCTGTTTCCCTCTGCTCAAAGGTATGTGAATGGTAATGGGCTGCTCTGCTGCCCCCAGCCAGCCTATTCATTAATCTGTAGAGCTCCATGATTCTCTCACTCTGCCAGGGTCCTGGTTGTTGTGTGGTCCCTTTAAATGCTAGGAAGCCTGGTGCAGCATGCACCAGGCTTCTTTCCTGTCTTGCTGCAGAATTCCCATCGCATTAACTAGGCCTGTGTGCAAGTTGCCAACATTGCTATTTTTCATAAAAGGATCAGAGCGCCCTCTAGTGCTCATGCCTGTCCTTTGAGGAAGGAGATACCGTAGAAGTGCAGCTTCTTATCACTAGAGCCCCCCACCAGGCCCAGGCTTCTGTGCTAGTCTAGGAAGACACTAGTTGCACAGTGCTTCCTGGCACTCTTCATTAATGGGGCATCACTTGGATCCTCTAGTTGGTGGAGTGTGATGGATGGTCACAGCTACAGCAGTGAGTGAGTTGGTGGCACAATGTAAGGATATCACTGGGAGCAGAGCTCAGCCCACCCCCCAAACCTCTCCAGAGGCAGGGGACCAGCTCCCCTCCTTCCTGCCCAAACAAACAGGTTCTTCAGCATGCTGGGGAGAGTCCATCTCCATGGTGACAGTGTGTGTATCTGACTTCAGGTGGTGAGATCAGTCTGAGTGGAGACACCGCTCCTGTGGCTGGGCTGAGACCACCTGGAACAGGACAGTAAAGCATGGGGGAAGATTCACTTTTCCCTTCTCTCCCCAGGTTGTGTACTACACTGAAATGCACAAGATCTTCGGAGACCTGACAGAGCAGATTGATGAGCCAGGCCTCACAGATGAGCAGAGGGAGAAAGAGAATGAAGCCAAGCTGAGTGAGCTGCGGGCCCTGTCCATTGTGGCTGACGACTGACCTCCCCACCCATGCTGGGGGAGCCTTCTCAAGGGCTGCTGACAACTGACAAGAACAGGGTGGAAATCTCCTGCCTGACTCTAGGTTTTAACCTGTACACAGCTGCCTGCTGCTCTCCAGCTTTGAACTCCTTATAAGACAAGGTACAACTTTTGATGGGTGGTGGGGAAAGAGTAATAGCTGCACAAGAGAAAGAGGGAAACCATTATCAAACTACTCTTGCTACCTCATGCAATGGGCCGGCCTAAAGATGCCCCGTTTTAACTGCAAACAACAATGTACACACGGTTTTCCTGTAGCACACAACTATTTATTAAAAAAAAAAAATTATACAAAGTCATCTCAGTGGGAAAACAAGAGACAAAAATAGCCACAGACAAGTGAAGAAGAGAGATTTTTTTAAACCTTTCCCATTAAATACAAGTTGTTACCACATTTGTTGTCTAAAGCACCACAAAGTGCAGATGGCAGACCTTCATCTTAAGACCCTTGTGTGTTTATTGTAAAGGGGAGGCATGGGCAGTAGCGCTCACAGCCATCACTTACCAGCCAATTAGCAAAGGCCTTTTTTTTTGACAACCTTGGCTGTCACTGGCACACACTAGGCTGTGAAAACACTGTCCTGTTCCCCCATAATGGGAATCCAGCTCAAGTCTCCCTCAGGCAGTGAAAGGGTTCTTAGTTCCTCAGCATCTATGCCCCTCACTCACTGACCTTGCCATTTAGTCTACGCTCATGACAGGGCACAGACTCTGCTCTCTCCTGGCACGCTATAGCTTCAGGGATCCACAGGTGTCAGTTGCTAGATGATGGTTCTTCCTCCTTCTTCTCTAAGCAGTTATTAGTCTGGAAGAGAGAAGGACGGCAGGCATAAGCCAGCAGGCCCTGCCCATTCGCTTCAGAAAGGCATGCCCGCCCGCCCGCCCCCCAAAAAAATCAAATGCAAGAGGAGACAAATCAAATGCAAGAGGAGACAGGATAGATTGATACCTTCTCAATGATCTTCTGGATTTCCAGCTGCAGTGGAACAAGGCGCTTTTTGTTCTCCTGCAGCAGCCTTTGGAAGTGGGATTTCTGCCTCTCTGCCGATTTCACCTGCTCCTCCATATCAGCTAGCTGCTTCTGTACAGCCTGCAGCTCAGTGGTCAGCACCTTGTTTGATGACTCTGTCGCTGAGTAACGGATCTGGGCTTCCTCTGTGGGCAGAGAACACATTCAGCCCCCCCATGACTCCCTGGTGGGCCCGCACATACTCTGTCACCACCCCAGCAGTGCACTGGCTCACCCAGCTTGACCTCCAGAGTGTGGATTTTGCTCTCCAGGTACAGGCGGCTACTCTCAGTCTGCTCTGCCTTCTCCAGCAGCTTCCCCACATTGAGGACAGTCCCATTGTGGGAGATCAGGTCCCCATGCTCCACCACTGCCTTGGGCTGAGTAGAAACCTCAGCCACAGAGTTTGAGGCAGGCAGCAAAGAGAGGTTTCCTGAAACAAGAGCAACCAACCTAGTGGTGACTTTAGCCTCTGGGCACCTGTTGCCATGGCCCACGTGTCCAATAACTAACTACTTACCCAAGAGCCCTTCCTCAGGGACATGGTCAGCACTGTCCTGGCGGTTGTAGTGCAGGCTCCGGTACTGGCACACGTACTGAGTCACTACTCTGTTCACAAGCTGCTTCACCTGTCAACAAATCAGCACACACCACTCACTAGCACAGTAACTTTCACAATGGAGTGCCCCCTGAGGGTCAGCCACAAGCTGGTGCTCACCTGCTCTTTGCAAAGATGTAACCCCAGTGTCATGAGGATCTTCTCCAGGTCTCTTCTGTGCAGGTAGCCACAGAAATTCAAATCGAAGTAGATAAAGGCCAGGAGAGCATCCAGGGGCAGCACAGCACTTGGGTCCAGCTCCTTGGGCTGCTAAGAAACAAACCATTGGTTCAGGGCAGCCCTATTTCCCCCCACCCTCCTTAAGACTAGTCAGTCCGGGTTGCGGTGGCTTACTGACCAGGTCCTGGAGCGATGAGAACTCCATCTCTGACTGGTTGGAAGCAATGGATCTCACCTCTGCATCATCTAACTTGACACCTGCAGGGGACACAAACAAGGCAAGTTTTCTGCACAGCCCAACTAGATGCACGTGCCACCCACGCTGTGCGCCAGACCTACCAAAGTCCTCCTCCTCATCGTCTCGCAGCAGCAAGAGGTCATCCTCCAGGCTCAGCATGCACAGCTCATCAGTTGAGTCTTTAGGCTCCACTTTACTGGCCTTCTCATCCTCTTTGGCCACCTTGGGACCCTCACTGCATGCTGGCTTCTGCTCTGCCCCTTCCTCCTCCTGATGGGTCTGTGAACAGGCAGGAGAAAGTCAGAAGTGCTCTGTAGTCTCAGCTGAGACCCTGGGGAAAGGAGTGTAGCAGGGACACACCTGCACAGGCTCCTGCTCACTGGTTGCCTCCTCCTGGGCCTCTTCCTTCTGCACTTTCTCATGCTCAGCTGGCTTCTCTGACTCCAGGTTCTTTGCCTCTGATGGCTCTTCCTTCGCTGGCAGAGCCAGCAGCGCCTTGTAAAGCTTGTAGCCAAAATCTCGCTGCAGCATCTCCTGGAAAAGCTCTGCCACCACCGCCACCTTGGGGAGGGAGATGGGCAGAGAGAATTGTAAGTGCAGCACCCCAAGCAACTCTAGGTGCCATCATGCACGGCAGCTCCCTTGGAGCCTACCTCAAATGAAAGCTTTTCCCTCCGTCTCCTGTACTCCAGCAGGGTGCAGAGCGAGATGTTGGAGCAGCTCGGCTGCCCACCCTGCATTGCTGGTTTGGGGTGGGCGATGATGGCAGGTTCCAGGGGGGGAGTTGGAGCTGGCTCAGCAGCAGCATTAGTGGCATCCACGTCCTGTGCACTGGCCTCCATTTCCTGGTCTGGGGCCGCATCTGGGATCTCCACGTCCTGTTTAAAAGCATTACAGAGCGATCTTTACAAAAGTGAGTGATAAGACCTTTTTGCTCTTGGCTTTATGACAGCCCAGTCTCACCATCTCTGGTTTCTCCTCCGGTGAGGGGGGTGGCAGAGGGGCCTTCTCTGCTTTCTGCTGGCACAGAGCCTCCCACTCCTCCAGAGGCGGCATGCAGCTCCAGACATCTGGCAGGAAGATCACCACTGTCTCCCTCTGTGATGGGTCTCCCTGACGCAGATATCTAAACTCAGCAAAACGGAACCTGGAGCATATGGGGGGGGGGAGGAGAGGGAGAGAGGGTCAGGGAATAAAACCTGTCACTGCTAGATCACTCTGAAGACAGCAACAGACCATGACTCCCACCCAAACCAAGTCTCTTGCACTTGCTGTTCGGTCCACCCCGCCAATGCTAAAGACAGAGAACCTCCATCTTCCCTTAGCTGTTACTAACCAACCAAGTCACATGTGAGACCAGGTTTAAGCAAAATAAAAATCAGTTGCCACGGTTACCCACTGCAGAAATTCTATATATAGCCATAATGTAATCAGCCAAACCAATGCACCCAAAGTCCCAGCCCATATCTACATGGATCTGAACAGGCCATTTTTATAGCTCAAAGATATCTCATCATGGAATAGGGATTAATTGGGGACCCAATCCTATTAATGTTGTTTTAGTTAACTAAAACTAGTCTGGTGATGTTCTCCTCCTAATACAGCATGGCAAGACAATGATTAACCTGTTGAACTGGAGACATTTATGAAGTCATTGATTACCTTTGGTATATGAAATAACAATGCACTTTTAATGTAGAAAACCATGATTAAATCAAATCCACCCTGCTGGATAATGCTATATTTTGGTCTTCTCATCTCTCAAGACAATTAATATACCTATTGTTATGGGGGAGGGTAATACTCACCACTTAGTGCACGCGCTCAGGTCCAGGCCAGTCTGGGCCTTGGTGCAGCGAATGGCTGTGCGAACCAGAACCATGGGATCAGAGTCTGGCTCAAGGCCATCCAGAGAAGGCGACCACTCCCCTCCAATCAGCACAGCTTCATCCTCTTTCCTCCCCAGCAGGAACTAGGGAAGAAGAAGTTGTGAAGCCCAATAATCCTCTGTAAAGGGGGGAATTCCTGCTCCTCCCTACAGATTAACAGCAGCCTCACCTTTATTTGCTTTGTGGGGTGCTCTGGACTCTCCTTCTGTTCACTAGGCTCTTCAATATATAACAAGCAATGGCGATACAACTCCTCTAGGCCTGGGGAAGACAGCAGCATCACCTGTGGGGACAGCAACACGGTCAGACTGGCACAGATACCCCATAAATCCAGGCACATGGGACCCCATTGCCCTGACTCCCTCACCTTGGCACTGAATGCAGGATCTGTGTCCTCCAGCACATCCTCCTGGGTGGCATCCTCCTCGGTCTCGGGCACCTCCTCCGCAGGGTCAGCCACCAGGATGCGGCTGGGGTGCCTCAGGGTCAGTGGCTGGGTGAGCGGGAATGTGTCCAGCCAGCACAGGCGGACCTCATAGAACTCCCGGGGCAACTGGATGCTGCAGTAGCGTCTCAGGATTTCCATGGCGTCGCAGAAGGGGCTGGAGCCAGGCAGAGAGAAACTAGGGCTAGCAGCAGACACACAGAGCCAGGCGCAGCCCCTCAAACAGTGGAATCACAGCTGGCCGGGTGTCCCTGTTAGTGCTCCGGGCTCTCACCTGTCCACAGCATAGCGTGCAAAGTAGACCCGGTACTGTGGCGGATCATGGCGTGGCTTTTTCACTCCCCACGGTTCGCCGCCTTTCTGTTTCCGCTTCTTCGAATCAAAGTCGTCCCTGTAACCAGCACAGTGTGCACAGGAATCACGGACTGAAACCTTGATGTAGCTACCTCAAGGGTGGGGGAACACAATCATCAGATATCCAGGAGCTTTTAGGGACACACTTTCCACAGTCCTTACCATCTGCCTGAGTCCTGCCTGCCCTTTGGGCCCCGACCAGGGTATCTCCCAAGGTGGCCCAGGTGAAGCGAAGGGGATGACTGGAAGAGGCTCATTGCTAGGGAAACAAATACACAGTCTTATTTCTAAGCCACTCCAAAAATCTAATCCCTGTCTGGACTAACTAAGGCTTGTTATTACTACATTGGCTTCTCCCGCCCTCGCTCCAGGGGGTGCCATCCCAGGGCTCCCACAACCCATGTCTGGAGGCAACAGCCTACGTCAAGAAGAGGCTGGTGCACATAAATTTTCCTCTGGCCTCATGAGGATGGGGCTTCTTACCCAGTGCTACCAGGACCAATTGCCAACAGGATGGGAAGGGTGTCATTGCTAAGAGGCAATACCAAAATGTCCACAGGACCCTTGCCACTAAGACAGGTGGATCATCCCAGCAATCCCTGTAGCTCCAGTGCTCTAAGTCTCCCCCGCATTAGCTGTCAGTACTCACGTTTCTGGGGAAACAGAGGAGGGATCCGGTGAGGCTGGAACAGCAGCTGAGGTTGGGCTCCCAGGATGCCTTGTTTCTGTCCTAAGGATGCCACATGCAGGAGAGGGGTGGGGGCCT
Source organism: Trachemys scripta elegans (assembly GCF_013100865.1). Classification (NCBI taxonomy): domain Eukaryota; kingdom Metazoa; phylum Chordata; order Testudines; family Emydidae; genus Trachemys; species Trachemys scripta. The sequence goes on from NC_048299.1 coordinate 151,133,062, forward strand.
TCAGGAGGGGCTATAGAATGAAAGGCATGCAATATTCAGGCCAAGAACTTGTTCCCCACAGGCCTAGAGCCTCCCAGCTTGCAGCAGCAGCTGCCTCAAGATGAAGCACTGCACCCCAACCCCTGCAGGGTTGGAGAAAGGGGAACAGCAGGGCATAGGCTCACAGGGATCAGCCTCACCCATTGCTAAGGCTGGGATGGGATGCAGCAACTGCTGCTGCCAGATCTAGGCAAATGTGAGCGATGTTCTCTGAGCATGGAAAGAGCCTCCTTCAACCCCACACATGGAGAGAACTATAAGGGCTTTAAGTGATACCTGATTGGACAATGTCTGGACTTTCATGGCATTCCAGGGCACCGATTGGCTTGGATTGTAGACAGCTTTCACCAGCACTTTCTCACCTATCTGTGGTAACCGGCCCTTCACAACACTGTCACAAAACACAGAGCAACAAGGCACTGCCGTTATCATTTCACATCAGAGCCCAGGTGTCCTGACTTTAGTCCCCCTCTGCTCTTCAAGGCTCTTGAGATGAGGAAACATACTGATGGCCTCGGGGGCTAGAAGCCAGCACCTTCTTTTGGAAACGCCCTCTTTGCAGCATTGGGACAACACCCAGAAGGAAGCAGCACAAAGGACCAATGAACACAGGTACAGATTTGCATAAGAGGGAAGCTGCTATAAATTTGAGGTGTCTTGCAGAGGACCCCGGGTCTCGTCTTGTCAACATCGGAGCATCGATCCGGATCCGCAGAAGCCCAGCTCCACCCCTCCCCCATCTAACTCACCTGGCCAGTGCAGTTAAGGAGAGCAACTAATTGGTAACAACAACAAGACGGAGTGTGCTTGTATGTGTATGTATATAGGTATGTGAGTGTAATATATATTGTATGCATATGATACAGTGTTAATTAATACATGTATTACTAATAAATGTGGCGTTTTGCCTTATTCCCCCTGAAAAGATCCTGTGCAGTACAACACTTGCCTTACCTCAATTGGAAGAAGACCTCTTCATCCACCACCCCAAAGTAATCATGCAGGCTGGTGACAATGCCAGTAAAGACTCGCTGCTTCTCACCCACCTGCAAGGCAAAGGACCAGCGGGTTCACGTCATCATCCCAGCAGGGCAAAGTGGGGACTCACACATCAGCACCAGGCAAAACACACAATTGCTGCCATTACGCTCAGTCACCACCTGTGCGCACATCCTACCACACACTGCAGTCAACAGACAATACGTATTCATACAGACAGTCGTGCTTACATTCCATGCACAAATCACTTTACTCTCTCACACACACAGCCAGTATCAGTTCTGGGCAGCCCCTACTATCCCCAGGACTGAGGAACACTGTAGTCAAGTGCTCTGTCACCACCATCTAGCCCCCTAAGCCTAAAGCTCATCTGAACCCTGAAACCCTCCAACTAACAGAAAGGGAGTTTGAAGGCCAGCAGGGCACTAATCCATGAGGCCCTGCTCTCTCTCTCATGAATGCGCAGCACACAAGTCTTTCCAACCCAGTCTGAGCTGGCCACATACAGACCCCTTTGGATTTCACTTTCATTTGGTGCATTATGTACAATCAGAGACTGTGGAGACTCTAAAGGGAAATTCCTGCAGCCACATGTACTTGGAGGGTTAGGAATACGTTGGCATGGAGACAAAAACTCTAGGTTGGTCTCTCCAGGAAGTGAGAGACCTTGATGAAACACCAGCTTCCTGAAGCAACTGGGGCTGAGGGAAGGATTGTCCCCAACATACCTGCAGGTGCCGTGCATTCTGGATAAGATCTGCTGAGACAGGAGGGTTTAACAGGCCAGGTGGAGGTCCCAATAAGGAGGTTGGGTGTGTCCCTAGAATGGAAGAGGGGGGGGGGGGGAAAGCTCTTTGTTTTTGACCTTCTAAGGGGATGTAGACAGTTCCATGCCCAGCAGGAAAGAGACACCTTGTGGAATCAACTCAAAAGTAGCTCCAATCTGAGCTATTCAGTACCAACCGGTCCAGCCCATATTACAGGGGGGCAAGCAGGAGAGACATGGACCTGTAATTAGCAGTCCAATTTTCCAGATGCCTAACAGCCAGAGAACCAGATTGACTCACTGGAGCTACCAGAGTTTTCCAGAAGCAATGCCCTGGGAAACTCCTACCCTTAGCATACCAAACTGTGGGGAGTTGGGAGGGAAGATGCTGCCTCTATCCAGCATGCATCTCCTAACTGGGAACCACTGCATCTTTAACAACCGGTGAACCCTTTCACTAAAATGTCGTCTCACTTAGAAATATAAAATTTGTTTTTATGACATGCTTATCACACACTATTTATCATGACAATATTTTTATTGCATTATGAAAATGGGAACACGCTTCCAAGATCTCACTTTCGTAGCTTGTATCACTTAGGAGCCTTGTTTATAACAAGATTATTCAATGTTTCATCAAGACGTATCAGATGTGAAACAGCATGAAGGTATTTAAAAAAACAACTCAAAGAGTTCCTCCTACACAACCATTCGGGTTGTGAGAAGTCCAGGCAAAGAGCGCACGTTACAACAAAGCTTAAACTTGTTCTTCATAATAGTTTTAAAAACAATACAATGCCTATTTAATTTTTAAAACAGCAAAAAAGAAAAAAATATCCACCTCCCTTTCATTTATTATAAGGCAATTCCAAGGAAGTGGGTATTCACCCACGAAAGCTCATGCTCCAGTACGTCTGTTAGTCTATAAGGTGCTACAGGACTCTTTGCTGCTTATAAGGAGTCTTGAAGTTTAAATCTCCTGAATGTGATAGATATGTTTGCTTTGATCTGCTTAGCTCTTGGAAGTCCAGGGGCTCTGGGCTGTGAGACAACCTTATTATCCATAAATAAAATGTGGATAATTCTTAAGTGAGTCAGTGGCAGCACCTAGGATTAGAACGCAGGAGGCCTGGCTCTCACTCTGATTAAATACTTGACTCCAGGTTCCCCAGGAAAAGTGAGGGAAGCCTCATCACTTAGGCCATTTACAATTAGGTCGGGCTACTACTTAAGTCTGCAGAAAACATCCCCAGGTGTCGGGCTAGCTGACCTGAGAACGGCCTCGCTCCCTGCAGGTTGCCAGCTCGCAGAGGCTTCTGACGCTTGAACTGGGCCATTTCGGGTGCTCGGGTTGTTCGTCTTCTCTAGGCGGTAGCTTCGCCTTGCCTAGGAGAGCGAGAGAGACAAAGGCTGCATCACAAATCTGCCCCCCTTGCCAAGAGCAGGGCGCGCCCAGACTCCCAGCGGAGCTCCTGAAACCGGCTCCCCCCGAGCACCACCCCCGGCTCCCCGCGGCCGGGCCCGTTCCCTGAGCCAGGGCGCAAGAGGCGGAACAGAGACCACCCCGGGGAGCGTTGGGGCCGGGCACTGCCCCCAGCCCGGGGGGAGCGGAGGCGCAGTACCGGGGCGGGGATGGACACTGCTCCCCTCACCCTCCAGATTAGGGGGGAGACGCCGCCACCCCCCTCACACCCCGCGTAGCTGCGACGGGGGAAAAGCACCCGAGACCGGAACCGGAACCCACCTGCGGACGGAGGCGGAGCAGGTCCGGGACATACAGGACCCGCGACACCTGGGACAAAGGGACCCGGAAACGCTTCACCGGAAGCCCGCTTTCGCCCGCCCCGGCCCAACGAGAAGGGACCGAGAACCGCTGCACCACCGGAAGTGTTGCTGCCCGGAGCGGCAAACGGAGGCACTAACCGGAAGTAGCATAATCCCTTAACGGAAGAGTGACTGTCCTGACCGGAAGTGTGGCAGGGAGGTCAGGGGATGCAGCCCGCTCTCCCTTCCCCCCCCCCATAGCATGCTTTGGGGGCGTGGGGGAGTTGCCTGAACCTGGGCACAGGGGTAACAGCGTGTGATGTGACATCATACTATCCCAGTGACATCACAGTTATGCATCACTTTGTGAGATGACATCCTGGTGCTACCCCATTGACACTGGAAGGACAGCCCTCCCCCCTGCAGGCAATACTGCCCCCTGCACCACCCTCCCACACCATCAGGTGCACACGGAGACACCCCTCCTCTCCAAACCCCACCCAAGTGTGCATCACCCAACACATCCCCCTCCCCGTAGCTGCCTTACTCAGCCCCCCCGCCCCCAGCATCCACAGTAGCCAGGGCCGGATTAACTTTTTGTGAGCCTGGCCCCAAACTAGGGCAACCAGACAGCAAGTGTGAAAAATCAGGACGGAGTTGGGAGGTAATAGAAGCTTATATAAGAAAAAGACCCCAAAATCAGGACTGTCCCTATAAAATCAGGACATCTGGTCACCCTACCCCAAACATATTTGTAGATCCCCCTAGGGAATGAAGAGGATGGGAGCAAGAGCACAGCAGGCAGGGTGGATTTGATTTAATTCATTATTTAAATCACTAGTTAGGAAGACTCAATTTAGTCATGGGTTTCTACATCAAAGTCCATTCTTGGTGGTTGTTATAACCTTAAAACCTATTCTTCACAACTCAGAGATAGATTTAGGTTTTGTTTTTAGAAAATAAACACTATACATTTTTAAACAGCGATTTATTTTGAAAACTTTTCAGATGAGTTTTACAGCTATATCAGAAAATGAATGATTGTTTGGTTATTTCATTTACCAAAGATAATTGAAGCAGATATTTATGAAGTCATTGGGAGGTGAACTATCTCCAATTCAACAGGTTAATCATTAATATTTGGAGGATTTTCTGCCAGGCTGTATTAGGAGGAGAACATCACCAGACAGACAGACATTTAAATTGTTTTATTTAACTAAAATAATAACATTAAGTATTCTGGATTTTTTCCCTTCAACAGTAGGGTTACCATATTTTAGTTTTAAAAAAGGACGACACTCCACAGGGCCCCGGCCCCGCCCCAATTCCGCCCCTTCCCCGCCCCCAGCCATGCCTCGCCCCAACTCTGCCCCCTCCCCTGAATCAAATGTTCGCGGGAAGCCTGAAACAGGGAGGCAGCAGGTAAGCTGGGGCTGGGGTGGGGACAGGGGCAGGGTGTGGTGCGGCATGGCCCAGTCCAGCCCCCCTGGCCAAGCGGCTCCCTTCGGCAGCCAGCCGGCCCAGGCCAAGAGGCTCTGGCCCCGGCGTCTCCCACCCGGCTCAGCTTGGCTTGGGCCCTGGGGCACCGGCCCCCGGCCGAGCACTCCCAGCCCCCCACCCCATCCCGGCCCCCAGCTGAGCACCCCCGGGCCCTTCCTCCCTATTTTCCTGGACATGTCTGGCTTTTGGGGATTTCCTCCCGGACGGGGATTTGAGGCCCAAAAAGCCGGACATGTCCGGGAAAATCTGGACGTATGGTAACCCTATTCAACAGCAAACATAATATTTTAACAAAAAAACATAAGTTTCTCACTTCTCACATTTATCTCCAGGTTTCTCATTTATGTCCAGATCTATTCTGCCCACAACAATCTTCTATTCATTGAACTTTTTGAAACTTTCCACTTTTAAAGAGAGGTAAGGGGTTGACCCTGTGTACACAAATTTGCAGAGGGACAGTAGAGTTGAGATCTGTTATTTCTCACCTCTATACATTTATTTATTTAAAAACATGTTTGCTGTTAACAAGCATGTTACCTCACGTGGACACAAATCCACAGTTTGAGAACTGCAAAACTAAGCATCTTTGATGGTATCTTCTAGACTGAGCACTGAGTCCCATGGGGTAGATAGAACAATTAACCTGAATAATCTATACAGAAGTCTGTAGAACCCCATAAGATTGGGTCCCTAAGCCTGTAGAACTGATTAATGAAATTGTTTTAATTGTTCACTTTATTAATGTAACTTCATAAGTAAAGTTTTATGAATTAAACAACATTCATTCATAAAACTGGTTACCCCAATAACTGGCTAATTGACAATTAAAATGCTTGTTAAGAGCCATAGCTGTTCAGCCAGTTGCCCTTGTAAGTTTCACTGTCAATCCAATTCCTGCTTAAATCACTGAGACTTGCACTGTTTCAATATTGTAACTTCTGTTCATTGTTTGCCATTCATTACACTTGCCTACTTCTGTTCACTGTTTGCCATATTGTAATTCAAACTCCATTTTACAACACTTACTCCATTTTGTAAAAGCTTGCTGCAACCTTCATTTTTGCAAAACTCTGCTCTAAGCTTATTAGTTTAGATGAGATGTGTGAATGAGGTATGTATGGATGATGGAATCAACCTCCAGCACCAGCCTGTCCTGATGAAACAGAGTTCAAACACCAACAGCTGAAGATGCAGACAAGAACTCTAACAAAGTAAGAAGAGTCCACCCTAAGAAGAAAAGAAAAAAGGTGCAATAGAAGGAAGATCAAACCAGGCTGAAAATCATGTCTGCAATCGACGGGTAATCAATCACACCAAACCCAGAGGCAGCAGCAAGACCTATAGACTCTGGATTCAAACTAAAGCCTACAAAAAGGATGGGTGAGATGGAAGACTTGGAAGGGTAACGTTCTGCTGCCAACATGGGAGGGCAGACCCAGCCCTTTTGCCCGGCTTTCCTGGCCACTTAGCCGCCACAAGCTACAATCCCAAGCCGCGAACTCAAGCTATATTCAGAACTGGTAACTATACAGAAGCTGCAGAACATCTAATATGTGTGTGTGTGTATATATATAAGTATTAAGATATTAGCTAGTGGTTATAGATCAAATAGTTATCATAATAAATGTGGCATCTTTGCCTTGCCCCCTGAAATGATCCTGTGTAGTTTTGTCTGCATAACAAGCCCTGAACTATTAGAACTCATTTACAAAACTTTTCTTAAAACATTACATGAATATAGTCTCATACTATAGAATCAGAATTTATAATCCCTATTCCATGATATAATAGTTTTAATTAAGATATATCTTTAGATTGGATTTAAATTTAAAAAAATCTGATTTTTTTTGAGTCATTGATTTTTATCCACCCTGACAGCTGGGCATGGTGTGTGTGGGGGGAAGGATTGGTTCCCAGCTGGAGCAAGGGAGGGGCCAGGGGTGAGAGGAGCATGGGGGGAGGATTAGTCCCTGCTAACTGGAGCAAGGCAGGGGCTGGGGGCAAAAATACAGCGGGGCGGGAGCTAGGGTTGGTCGTTGGAGCAAGGGAGGGTCCGGGAGTAAACTACAAGCACAGCAGGGCTGGAGAGAGGGTAAACAGGATCCCCCCCTCACCCCTGCCCACAGAGTGGGTACCTACCTTCTCCCTGGTTCTAGCCCATTCTCTTTGCCTCTCTCTGCACCGAGCTGAGGGTGGGGGTACAGGGTCTAGGAGGGAGATAGGGTGCAGGAGCTGGCTGGGGGTTGGGGTCTGACCAGGAGCTAGAATGAGGGAGAGGGCTCAGGGTTGGGGCAGGAGGTTGGGGTGTGGAGCACCTACCTGGGGCAGCTCCCATTCGGTGTGAGGGGTGCAGGTGGGTATGTGGGGGGGGGAGGGTGCAGGAGCTCCCATTTGGTGCTCAGGGTGAGGGTTGGGATGTGGGGGGGTGCAGGAGTCAGGACATGGGGTGGGGGTGTGCAGGGGTCAGGGCAAGGGGCTCGGAGTTTGTGAGGTGGGTGCAGGGGTCAGGGCTTGGGTTGTGGGGGTGCTCCCAGCCCCCTGCCCTGAGCAGTTCACAGCAGGGGGCTAGAGGGGGTATGCCCCGATTCCATTCCCTTTCCCAAGGCCCTGCCCCCACCTCTTCTCCACTTCCTCCTCTCTCTCCTGAAAGTTATTAAATGTTCAACGCCAAGGAACAGAGTGGGTAGAGGACTGAATTTTCCACAGCCTCCCTCACAAAATATATCACCACTTTGCCTTTAGTAATTATCCTTTTGAGGGGAAAACCAGGCACTTCTCTCTTTTTGCAAAGTCCTGTGACCTCTTTCAGCTAAAGAAAACTTGTGAGTGCTGGTGATGCAATAGCTCTTTACCGCTCTCCCTGTTATAGCGGTGGGGGATGAGTAAAGGTGGGGGTGCAGTGTTAAGGCCCCCGTGCCCCCAATGCCTGCACACTTCAGTGGACAGAAGCTGCTGTTGGAAGGGGCATTTCCCTCACTAGTGTTAAGCCGCCCAATGCTCCCAGGACTTGGAGGAACAGAGTGGCTGCTACTCTAGCCCAGGCTGGAGCTGGGAGGAAGGACACGGCCGTAGCATCACCCCTCCAGCTACTGGGACAAGCCACCGTGTACCCCTTGTGCTTAGAGAGGGAGGAGGGTGAACACCGCTGATGAACTCCAGCCAAAGTAATTTCCAGCAGTAAGCCAGGGGTAGGACACAGCCCATTTCTCCGCCTAGAGCAACCACTCATGGGAGTTACCAAAAGCGGTCACCTCTCTTCAAAAGCTTGCACACCAGATAGCAGTGATGGTCCATGGCCTCTACCCATAGGCACTCGTGATAGGTGGTCTCTCACAAAGGTTTTACTGTAGATCTAATTCTAGAGGCCAGTAAGCCCTTTGGGAATTCGCTCCTTGGACTCTCGAAGGCTGGCCTGGCCCTGGCCCAACTTAAATCTTTCCCTTAGCTCTGGCAGATGGATCCTACCGCTATCCACCCCACAAAACTGACCCATTATGTCTCTTAGCCCAAGTCAGCTTTAACAATCACAGCACCTGTGAATTACTCCCTGCCCAGGAAGGGATAACAGGTGAGCTGCTACGAATAGCCATTACCCCTACATCATAATCACACTAAGACCATATGCAACCTGTTAATTGAAATTATTTATGCCTTATTTTAAGCAAGTATTTAATTCGTCCCAAATCCTTTCCCCATGTACACAGATAAACATTTAACCATGCAGGAGGTTGAGCAATAAATGGAGTGCATCTCGAACAGAAATCTACTCCAGGGAGCTGCATGGAGGATTATAATGGAGACGTTACTGCCATCGTGTGGCTAAATTTAAAAGCTTCCCCACTTTCATTCAGGATAGGTTCTCCCCTTTGCCCCTAGCCCAATTTCTCAGTAGGAAGCAGAACTGTGAGAATAGCTCCACTTCTATCCAAATGCAGCACATGCTAGCCAGGCTCTGCTCCGGCTCCTTACAGATGTAGGCCTAGCCCACTTTGGAAGTGGCAGCTAAGCTTTAATGCAGATACAAGCCCTAGACAAGCCTGTCAGAGCAGAGGGTAGGCACAGTTTTCACAACTGTATAGTATTGATTATTGAAAAACAGGGGAGAAAAATAGCTGCTTTTACACAGGGCTCAAATTCAACTTTAGTGCTCTTCAAAAGAGTCACAGGCCAGCCTCAACAGGCCAGCCTCAACAACCATGAGAGCGCATGGCCCAACCTTGGCACAACTGCAGCAAGGATAGGTCTCTTCTCAGCTCCACCCCTTGTCCTTGGAGAACCTTCCTCCCCACTCTCCCTGCCACAACTCCCCTGGACTCATGCTGAGAGAACAGGATTTGTTAATTTCCCACACATAGCTTGGCTCAGCTACCTTACAGATCCCTGCACTTGAGGAAGCTGTGATCTTTCCTAGGGCCAGAAGAGGGTTATAACCCCTCGTCTCTGCCCTGTCTATACAGCTCAACACGCTCCTTAGATAGTAGGTCTGTCCACACACACAAGCATCTGCTGTAGATATATATCATGTGAGCACAAGAACCAAATTCCATTTTCTCCCTCTCTATTCTATCACTTCTCTACTCTGCCTCTCAGCTATAGTTACTTCTGTACAGGTCTGTGGGTCAGGAGGCTTCATCATTCACTATACATATACTGATCCCAACTCTACATATAAAATGCTGGGGTCTAAATTAGCTGCTGCTACTCAAGAAAAATCTTGGAGTCATTGTGGATAGTTCTCTGAAAACATCCACTCAATGTGCAGCGGCAGTCAAAAAAGTGAACAGAATGTTGGGAATCATTAAGAAAGGGATAGATAAGACAGAAAATATCATATTGCCTCTATATAAATTCATAGTACGCACACATCTTGAATACTCTGTGCAGATGTGGTTGTCCCATCTCAAAAAAAGATATATTGGACTTGGAAAAGCTTCAGAAAAGGGCAATAAAAATGATTAGGGGTATGGAACAGCTTCTGTATGAGGAGAGATTAATAAGACTGGGACTTTTCAGCTTGGAAAAGAGACGGCTAAGGGGAGATATGATTGAAGTCTATAAAATCATGACTGGTGTGGAAAAAGTAAATAAGTGTTACTTACTCCTCCTAACACAAGAACTAGGGGTCACCAAATGAAATATAGGCAGCAGGTTTAAAACAAACAAAAAATATTTTTTCACACAAACACACAGTCAACCTGTGGAACTCCTTGCCAGAGGATGTTGTGAAGGCCAAGACTATAACAGGGTTAAAAAAATAACTAGATAAGTTCATGGAGGATAGATCCATCAATGGCTATTAGCCAGGATGGGTAGTGATGGTGTCCCTAGCCTCTGTTTGCCAGAAGCTGGGAATGGGTGATGGGATGGATCACTTGATGATGACCTGTTCTGATCATTCCCTCTGAAGAACCTGGCACTGGCCACTGTCGGAAGACAGGATTCTGGGCTAGATAGACCTTTGGTCTGACCCATCATGGCCGATTTTACGTCTGAAAAGTGCTGGTAAGTGCTCTATAAATGCTAAGAAGTTACAGGTATCAGTGATGCCAATGGGGAGTGGGTAGGAGACAGAAGCAACAGCAGGAATATACAGGACAGGAGGCAGTGCTGGGGCTGACCCTACTCCAGGTACCCAACATCCTTGGATCCTGGAAGACGTCAGCATTAAGAGCACAGTCACAATTGCATCTTCTCTTGATTCCTGTGCAGTTCTGCTCCATGCATTAGTCATCACCTCTGAAGAGATTCCTGATTAATGTCCTCCATGCAGCCTGGATCTTTAGCTCACCTCCTCTGGTGGGGAGAGGGTTACCTTTCCATTACGTGTTACACTCCCTACGTGCTACACCTCTGATTTGTCCCCAGTGCCGCTCCCACGCAGACTCCTCTGCGGCCAGAGAGTATGGCTAGGTCACAAAGCCTTCATGAGGCTGACACTGGGTGACCAATTCACCCCTTGCCCTAGCAGAGGGGCTGGCTCAGCTGGAGTAGCGGCACATGGCACTTCATGCTGCACTGGTTTCTTAGGCCAAGCTGTTATCTCCCCAATATTGACAGGCCAGCGCATGAGAGGCGAGGATCCTGGGACTCCTGCATGGTAGACGGATACCATCAAGCTGCCAGGACAGCACGCACACTCATGAGTCCTATCACACAAAAAGGCCCTGCATGCACAGACTCCCCATTGGCCAACCTACCACCCAATAGCATGAGAATCTCAGGGTTGGAAGGGACCTCAGGAGGTCATCTAGTCCAACCCCCTGCTCAAAGCAGGATCAATCCCCAGACAGATTTTTGCCCTAGATCCCTAAATGGCCCCCTCAAGGATTGAACTCACAACCCTGGGTTTAGCAGGCCAATGCTCAAACCACTGAGCTATCCCTCCCCCCAGCGAGAAGGATGCCCCCATTTCTCGCTTTACAGATCAGGATGCAAAACTAAGTGGTAATTTATTTTTTTAAGTGTCTAAGAATCCAGCAGCCTCCATAAGCACCTCTCTCCATGAGGCCATATAAATACGTTACATACAAATACACTGGCACATTTACAAAACGACCAGGGGCTAGTAGTGGTGGACTAAGCGGTCAGATGAGTTAGTTCACATTTGACAATGCCGGGGATTTCTCACTGCTGTGCAGAGACCCCCAGAGCTGGAATCTCAGCCTAGGCAGGGGTCTGAACAGAATGGGAGCGTGGATAGACATCCCCTTAGGAGGGAGGGAGACTTTCGGTGGCACACAGGTCAGCCCCATTGTTCAGTTAAGGTCCGCAGGAGAACGGCCCAGTGGTCAATGCTCCTTGTTACCCACCATTGAGACCCTGATACCAAGAGCAGCCTTGGAGCTGCCTGCAGTCACAGGAGGAGGAAGGTGGTGGGAGAGAGTCAGCTAGCAGTGAGAGCGCCTCCTAGCTTCTGCAGCAACACACTGCAAGCAAGGAAGTAGCAAGATTTCAGAACCATGTCTGAAGACAGACATACCCAGGGGGAGATGCTGGGCAAAGGTGTGTGGAGGACGGGGAGAGTGGATGGAAACAGACACCAGAGACTGCTGGGTCTAAACCAGGTTCCTTGAGGACTTGCCTCAATGGAGGAACGTGCCTCCTATGCATGCCCACCGCGAGGGGTTAGCAGGGAGAGAGTGCACCCCAGCGTTCATATGTCTAAGCAGGCTTGATCCACAGCTGCTTGGCTTCAATGCCACAGCTCCACAGGAACAGATGACAGAGCAACACCCACTCCTCGCTGCCTCCTTTTTCCAAGGAAGGGCCAGAAATCCCGTCAACGTCATCGAAGCAGGCGAGACTGGGCAATCCAAACCAGCATCGAAGGGGCAGTGGGGTGAAGGGGACCCTTCGTGGAGCGTGTGTGCTGCTCCCCCGCTCATGGCAGGGAAGGCTCAGCAGCTTTAAATCCTTCATGTCTCCAAGAGGCTCCCGCAGCCTCAGGGCGCTCAGCGCACAGAGAGGGTTTTCGAGCGGTGTTTCTTCACCCCCAGTGCTGGCAGGAAGTTCCTCCTGGGATGGGAGCATTGTTTCTCCCGTGAAGCCTCCAGACTGCAAGGGAAGAGCAGGGGGTGGAAAACGTCAGGCGGGGGACACCATATACCAGTGCCGGGGCAACGTGCTCCCCTGTCAAATCCCAGATCAGCCAGCAAATTACACCCACAGCCCTGTGGATCCCAGCCATCCATTGCCACCCTATCACAAGCCAGAAGAGGCACGGGGCAGGGAGAAACAGCTGTCCCCTTCGGTTCTCCCTCAGCCAGTCCTTTCAGTCCCCATTGCAGAGAGACAGCTGCATTGCCCTACCCAAGGCAGATGGTTTGGGAGGCACTTCTCCAACTGCACCACTAGGGGGCAGTGGCTTCAGCTGCCTTTTTCCCCTTGACTCGGATCACCCCCAGGCTCCCCGGACCTCAAACAGCTCATGCATTGCTCCTTCTGCCAGGCCGTTGCTCCCAGGGTCCCAGTGCCTGGCACCTGCCCAGTACAGGGTTTCATTCTTAGGCAGCCGGAGGGAGAGGCAGCATATACAGGCCTCTCAGGAGGGGGTGCTCCTGGGGGGAAATGGCTGGCTGCGGGGGAATGGCAAATGTTACCTCCCGTCCCTAGGTCCTGGGGTGGTGGTGACCAAGGAGGGATCTCCCACCTGCTGATGGCTTGGTGGCCAGGGTGAAACAAGTTCTAGGGGCCAGCCGCCCACAAGAAGGATGTTGTGGTAAATTGAAGAGGGTGCAGAGATGAGACGAGACCCACTAAAAGATGAGAAAGCCTGCCTTCTAGCCTCAGACTCGGGGACTGCCATGTATCTAGCTTAACAAAGAGCAGGTGAAGAAGTGACTTGATCCCAGTCTAAGTATCAACAGGGGGGAACAAATATTGAATACTTTTGACATCGAGCAGAGGAAGGTCTAACACAGGGGTCAGCAACCTTTCAGAAGCAGTGTGCCGAGTCTTCATTTATTCACTCTAATTTAAGGTTTCACGTGCCAGTCATACATTTTAACGTTTTTAGAAGGCCTCTTTCTATAAGTCTATAATATATAACTAAACTATTGTTGTATGTAAAGTAAAGAAAGTTTTTAAAATGTTTAAGAAGCTTCATTTAAAATTAAATTAAAATGCAGAGCCCCCCGGACCGGTGGCCAGGACCCGGGCAGTGTGAGTGCCACTGAAAATCAGCTCGCGTGCTGCCTTCGCCACGCGTGCCATAGGTTGCCTACCCCGGTCTAACACAATTCAGTGGCTGGAAGTTGTAGCTAGACAAATTCCGACTGGAAATCAGGGGTATGTTTTTAACCTTGAAGGTAATTAACCATTGGAACAACTAACCAAGGGCCATGGTGGATTCTTCAGCATTGACTTTTCCAATCAAGATTGATTTAAGATCTGCTCTAGGGATTATTCTGGGAACCTTCTTTGACCTTCGCTAGGCCGGAGGCCAGACTGGTATCGGAATGGTCCCTTCTGACCTTGGAATCTGCATCACAGACAGGACAACCTGGGACCCTTGTTGGCCTCCTCAGCAGAGAGGCCAAGGATCAAGTGGGCCATGGAGACTGACCCCCCTCTTGGGCTCCCTCCAGCATGGCTGAGTGGCACAGGAAGGAGCCTGCCCTGCCTTTGCCCCGGCCGTACCCAAGCTGGGGTGAAGGTCTGCAGGGCTTTCCCAGCAGTCTATTCACAAGGAGCTTCCTTTTCTTCTCTGTTCAGTCTCTAGGCTGGGGCAGCCTTACCTACACTGTCTGCTGTCGACGGCAGACTCCCCGAACAGGGACGGCTCGCTGGCCCGGATGGATTTCCTGGTGATCCTGTTGATCAGCACTTTGACTTTCCCCCAGTGCGAGCGGTCGTTCTGAGAGGGAGAGAGACGGCAGCGGTGAAGGAAGGCGGGAGTGAGGGCAGCGGCTTCTCCTGCCACGTAGGGGCGAGCCAGAGCCCTGGCACCCGAACACCCAGTCCCAGTGCTCAGGGATAACTCTCCCTCAGGAGACATGGACAGGGCAGAAAGAAGGGCTTTCCTTCTGGGAGGGGCAGAGGAACCCCAAACCCCTCCCCGGGGTAGAGCGATGGGGAAGAGATAAACAAGAGTCTCAGCTGTTGGCTGTCAGGAAGCATTTCCAAAAAGCCACTTCCCCTGCAGCTGCTGGAAGTGGGGTGGGTCTCAGGCTGGGCAGGCATTGCACAGCGCTACTCTAGTTTGGGGAACAGCTTAGCAAGCGGCACCGGGAGAGACAGAACATAAGAACGGCCAGACTGGGTCAGACCAAAGGTCCATCTAGTCCAGTATCCTGTCTTCCGACAGTGGCCAATGCCAGGTGCCCCAGAGGGAATGAACAGAACAGGTAATCAAGTGATCCATCCCCCGTCGCCCATTCCCAGCTTCTGGCAATAAGAGTTAGACACACTGGGTAAGTGCTGGCCCAGCCCAGGCAAGGAAGGGCACCAGAACTAGATGCACATACAGGGTCTTCTCAGCATCAGGATGAGTCACATGGAATTCTTAGGGGATCCTTGTTTTCTCCCTCCCCCCGTCCCTGCTCTGCAGGGCATGAAACCTACCCTAGGTCTCATGTTTGGCGGTAGGGTATGGGCTCCCCAGTCCGGCTGATCCAGCAGGGTGGGTGAGCTGACGCAGTGCGTTGCCGGCTTCCTGGAGCAGACTGGCTCATTCTCTGCAGGGAAGAGACAGCATCAGCACCATTATCTGCTGTGTTAAAGCGACCAGCCCAGATGCAGCCCCCCGGAGAGAACCCAGGCCATCTAGCACTAAGGCCAGCACCACATGGCCAGGGCCTGGGGTCAGTACTCCCTGCTTTGCACACCCACCTGGGAAAAGCCTCAGTCATCATTCACCAAGTTTAATTTCAGAGCCCAGGCCTTTTTAAATGCCAGAGACCCTGTGCTTGGCATTTGCCAGGGGGGATGGGAGATAGACTTCCTGGTCTGGGATCTCACTCTCCCCAGGCCAGCGCGGGAGAAAGCTAGCCAGTGGGGAAGCCCAGGGAGCTGCTGCCAGATCGGAAGCCGGGGGGGGGGAATCCCATATTCATGGGAGGGTGGAGAAATCCTTAGCAGCAGCCCTGTTCCCCTCCCCAAGGAATGAGCCACCCCAGCAAGGACATTCAATTTGCACAGCATGGGTCTCATTAATTTCAGAGGTGCCGGGGGGGGGGGGGGCCCCCCCCCCCCCCCCCCCCCGGCACAAGTCGGGAGGTCCTAACCACCAGGACATGCATGGGAAGGGATTGGGCCTTGGGGCTGCTACTCAAGCCGGGCTCACTCACCTGAGCTCCTGGTCAGGTCCTGGAGCATCCCGGTGTCTGAGGCTGAGCGTGCCCTGAAGTGGTGGGGCCTCCAAGAGTCCAGAGGCAAATCCTCCTCCTGCATTTCCACCTCCGCCCTGTTCTCAGGCTCTGGCTGGGACAGCCCCTGCTCTTCTGGGGCTCTGCATGGCCTCTCCTCAGAGGGCACCACCTGCCAGGCAGAGAGGATGCATGGAGTGAAACAAGCAGCTGCAGGGATGGGGGTGGGGGTAGAGGGGAGACTCCTAGTCATTCCCAGTCCCCACCCTCATGGCGAAAGGAATCCCAGAGCCCAGGGAAGACCCACCTTCCCCCTCCTTCTCCCCCCAGCTCCTAAAAAGTATCTGAGAAAGCCCCACCATGGCTGGAGTTCTAAGGGGACAGAGGACCCCCCACACACACACACCTCACCTTCCTCCAAGAGGATCACACAACTACAAGGTGTTCAACGCCCCCTTCTGAGGGATACAGCTGGACAAGCAGCTGCATCCTCCCTTAAGGAATGGTAAGACCTAGCCACTGCCCTCCCACCCTGGTTCCTAGCCACGCTCATTCCCCTGTGCCCTCCGCACGGCCAGCCTTACGTTCTCAGCCTGCTGGCCCCACAGCCGGCTCTCCATCACCTTCTGCTGCTGCTGGAGCTGCAGGTTGGCCCGCTGCAGTTGGGCAATCTTCTCCAGCATCAGGCAGACATGCTCCAGGTAGCGCAGGCCCTGGCCCGGGAGGGTTAAAGAGGGATCTTTCCGCACCTGGGGGATGACACAGCACAGAGCGTCATGCATGGGCAGCGTCGGGGACAGGGCACGACCTGCAGCTCTCAGTCGCTCCAGCCAGGGCAGCACTTGTTGCTCCCCCCCATTTGTCAACATCTTGCAAGGGGTCAAGGTGCCCAGAAACAAATCCAGTAACCTGGGGGGCAGGGTGGGGAGAGGTCCATGGAGGGGATCCAGCCCATGGGGAGTGCACTAGAAACACACAGCTGGGGACGATCTCCATGGTGTGGCCAGGACAGGACAGATCAGAACCCTCCCAACAGGGGCTGTGTTCAGACTGCAATGCCCCCTGCATCAGTTCCTGACTCCCAGATCCCACACTGGCCTCCCCAGGAACAGCACCAACGCAAACAGCTTATGCAGCCGCCTCTGGCCTCTCCCACTGTGTTAGCCATGAACACGCCACAACACACCCTTGAGGGGTGGGCCAGGGCAGAGCGAAGCACCTAGTCGGACATCTGGATTTGCAGGAGTCCTGGGGGAGGGCTGGGGGCGCAGTCAGATTTCCTCCTCCCCCACATCCAGCCCCCGTAGCCCCCGACTGCTGGCACTTCCCCAGCCACACATGCTCTGGAGAGGTAGCTAGAGAGATAGCAGCAGCTTAAGGGGTTTAAACCAGATTATGAAACTAGGGCATCCCAATTATGCCTGATGCAGGCTGGCTCCATCCTGCTCCTTACACAGGTAGAGTGGGTTGTTTGTGGGGGGGGTTTTTTTTGGGGGGGGGGGGGGGGGGGAGAGGTTCGTGTTTTTTTCTGAGTGGGGAGGGATCGGATCTATGCCAGGAACAATCCAAGAGGAGATGGGGCTCAGGCCTTATTCAGTTCTAAGAGGAAGCAAGGAGCCAAAGCTGCAGTGGCTGGACTCTGCCAGCTCCATCGCTCCGGGACCTACAGAGACACCCAAGACCCACACCTCCTCCCGCTTCCCAGCACGGAGCGGCGGGCAGATGCACTGCACCGGGGAGGGACAGAGCCATGGACGGACACGTCGCAGCAGAGGACAGGTTGCGTTCAGAGCATGGTTAAACACTTCACTGTGTAATTGGGGTTGGGGCCGAATGAAGGTTACGTTCCCTCAGGTCACTGCCCCCCCTTAGCTGACTGGGGAGGTTGTGTACTTCCCTCACAGCAGTGCCCTGCCTGCTGCCACGCCAGCTGGGAGTACAAGCCCCCTGTTATGAGGATGGGAAGCACAAAGTCCATGGAACAGCAGCCTTTTCCCCACCCAACAGCTCCTCTCAGCCAGGCAATCCCATCTCAGGTCAATGGGTCCAGCATCTATCTGTCCGCATGGCACCTGTACCCTACCACTGCCATTGGCCTCTGGCCCTTGGACCAACCCCTGGAACGCAGCCTGCAGCCCTGAGCTCCAGAGTCTCCAGGTGACAGGCCAGAGCTCTGGCCAGTGACCAACCCAGACAGGGAAGCCCAGCAGACCCCCACAGATCCTATGCTTCGAGTCCGAAGGGCTGTGGGGAGTCAATGGGCCTCTCCGTATCTACCCAGCCTTCTTGTGTCCCAACCCCCAATGCCAGACGCCCAGCCCCTGGAAGGCCCCAGACGCTGGATAGTCTCAGCGGCTGGAAGGGGGTCTCAGGCTGGGCAGGCATTGCACAGCGCTACTCCTGTCTGGGGAATCTCCTTAGTAGGGGGCTGGAGAGCTGCCCCCCCAGAGCGAAGGGGAGAAGAGCAGGGAGGAGTTCCAGCAGCACGCTGCTCTGTCTGGCAACACAGGATCTCGTCCGCTCGGCCTAGTGGTATCCCGGCCCCTCGAAACCCAAGGATGGGGGGGCCTCATTGACCCCTATCCCCTCTCACTGCCCCCCTGCAGTTGCACAGTACTTCCCCATGGCTCACAGCAATCACAGCCGCAGGGAACACAACGGATGGGGAGACGGACAACATTCCAGAGAAACAAGTCAAAATGATTCAATTGAAAATTGTTTGTTGTGTTGTAGCCACGTGGGTCCCAGGATAGGAGACAGACAGACACAGACAAGGTGGGGGAGGTAGAGGAGCTTTCAAGCTTGAAGAAGAGCTCTATGGAGCTCAGAACTTGTCTCTCTCACCAACAGAAGTTGGCCCAATAAAAGATGTTAACTCCCCCTCCTTGTCTCTTAATTCAAAACGCCTTTTTTCCCCCCTGAAATTTCCTTCCATTTTGTTTCAAAAATAAAAAACCTCAACATCAAAACCAAACCTTTCCTTTGACCCGAAACTTACGTTTTTTCCGACTCTTTATACTGCCGGCAAACTGGAAAGTCAGTTATTGGCCCAGTTCTACTTACAACCAGCACAGCTTCTGCCCACGCCACTCGGCGCATCCCAGCTTAGTCATCACAGGAGCAATGACAATACCACAATCTAATTAGAGGCACTTCCACGTGCTTGTGTCGTGGGATGGAAATGTGGAGCGTTTCCCTATCTGAAACCGCCCTGCCCTGCCTGTGGCAAGATGGGCTAGAGGTGGCGGGGTGACGGCCATCCTGTCTTCCCTGCTCCCCAATGCAGGGGAGAGCACACAGGCTTCCTCGTAGCAGTGCCTGCGCCCAGACCACATCACATCACCCCGGGAGCTGTGTTTCAGCTGCTGCTACCTTTACACTATGGCATCCTGCTCCATGCGGAACCACTACGTCTCTTAACCCATCGGCCCCATAGAGGCAGCCACACCTGCTGGAAGTCAGTCCAGTTGCAACGGGTCTTGGGAAGGGGGGGAGGGGGCGTCGTCCCTCTTCTCCACCCCGGCCAGCCCTTATTGACCCACAAGGAAGCCCGTTCCTGGCACTCACCTCTGCCTCCTCCCCACAGGACTCAGTGCTCTGTTCCTCTAGGCTCCGGCAGCCAGAGAGGGCTTGGCTGTGCCCCTCTGCAGCCCCCACTTTTCCACTCAGCCCCTGCGAGCTGTAGGAGGCCAACAGCTCCAGTTCCACCAGGCTCAGGCTCTTCCGGCCGAGCGGCTTGGGAGAGCGGCTGGGCACGTGGAGCTTCCGGGAGCGCTGCATCACCTGGGCCAGCTTCTTGCTGACCGACAGGTTCTGGAGGTAGACCTGCTCCCGGAGAGGGTCCGGCTCCTCTGGCCCCTCTGCTTCGGGGCAGCCCTCCTCTGGGTCGCTGGCAGCAGAGTCTGCGGTGGAGGGCTGGAAGCCATCAAGACAGTCCAGAGAGAAGCTGCTTTCCGAGCCCAGCGGAGTGGAGGGTGAGTTCTCGTTGCCAGCCATCTCCACTCCGGAGTCCTCCGACTCCGACTTGAGGAGCCGCCCGCTCTTCGGGAAGAGGCCCAGCTGGTGGGGGAGGCCAGGCTCCGTCGGCGACCCGGCCGGGCCCCACAGGCCCAGCTCGCTGCTCATTCTGCTGCCCCGCTGTGGCTCAGGA
The DNA here is from genome assembly GCF_013100865.1 of Trachemys scripta elegans. Classification (NCBI taxonomy): domain Eukaryota; kingdom Metazoa; phylum Chordata; order Testudines; family Emydidae; genus Trachemys; species Trachemys scripta. Next base: position 151,153,085 of record NC_048299.1, read on the forward strand.
GCAGGATCCGTGCTCTCTCCAGAGGCTTCCTGCAGCTTGCGGTAGATGCTGGCTGAGGTTAGCACCACACAGCTCTCCCAGGGCTTCCGTGCGCCATCTGCGAGGCAAGAGAGATGCACTGTCAGAGAGGCTGGCTCCATCCCTCCTCCAGAGCACCGCAGCCCTGTCTCCTCCTTACCTGTGGCTATTCGAATATGGCACCTGCCCAGCCGGCAAGCCCTCCCCCTGACTCCAACCTTCTTCCCTGCCCATCCCTTATTGCTCCATGCGCATTCCAAGGAGAAAAAGCTGCTCCTGGTGATTCAGGCGGGCGGGGAGTTTCAGGGAGAAACCCAGCAGAGGGGGGGCGGGGGGGGGGGGGGGGGGGGAAGAGTTCACCATGGAAGCTTTTGCAAAGGGTAAAGACAAGCACATGCATCTCTGTAGTCCTTGGGACATCAAGGGCCAGCCACTGCAGTCCCCCACCCCTGTTCCCCTTCTTTTACAAGGTGTGTGTCAATCTAGCCCTCACTGAAAGCATCGTTCTACCCAGAACCCGCTCCCGGAGAGGGTCCGGCTCCTCTGGCCCCTCTGCTTCGGGGCTGCCCTCCTCTGGGTCGTACCAGTCAGCCAGCTGTGTGCAAGCCTCCTCCGCCCTACGCTGCTAATCCTGACCCGCAGCTTTGCCAGCGCCTCAGTCCTGGCCCACAGCTCCCCAGCTATTCCAGCCCAGCACACTCCCACAGCCCTGCCCTGCTCTTCCAGACTAGCGTTTCCCTCCTGGCTTTACTGAGACACCTCATCTCCCAGCTCTGGGATCCCTGTTCCAGCTCTGCTGATGCACCCCTGATACTCCGACAGCCCCCCACTGCTAGTCCATTTCTGGGCCTCCCACACAGCTCTGCAGATGCACTTCCACACAGCACCTCCTGTCCCAGCCCTCTCCTGAATAACTTTGGGCCGCTGGATATAGAGAAACACCCAGGGAGATGAGGAAGACTGAATCCTCCACCGCACCCCCAAGCTGTGGCTCAGCTAAGCGTTTAAGGGACAAAAGTCCACCTCCACCATCACCCCAGCCCTTCCCATGAACAGCTCGCCCGGAGCATTACTATCCTATTGCATCGCCTCAGGGCTAGAGCAGCCCACCGTTATCCAGAGCCAGCTCCTCTGCTTCCCCTTTGGACTCACACCGCTTGGACCAAGGGTAGAGTCCTCCACCCCTCGCTCTCAGCTTTAGGGTCTGCTCCTATAATAAAGTCCACTGTGAAGACACAAGGCTCCCCCTCCTCCATCCCCCACCCGTCCCTGGGGTTTCCAGCCTCCCACTCCTCACCTCCTCCAAGCCAGAGCACAATCTCCATGAAGCCCTGGGAGGCATGTGCATTAGGGGTAGAGGACACAGTAACTGTCTACAGATACCTGGGGGAGATGACCTGGAGGCACAAGAGTTATCAGGGAACACTTTCCCCAACAAAGCCACCTGGCTGCGGGACCCTTTCCGAGAGGGATGGGAGCTGCTGGTGCTTGGGACATCTGTGATTGGAGTGGGTAGCAGGGACGGATCCTGCCCTGCCCCTGGCCACAGACCACAGAGGTCTGATCTAGTTTCTGTAAGGGCAGCTCAGAGAGGGTCACTCACCATTTCCCTGGAAGCTTCATTTATCTCCCTGCACTGTGACCCCAGCCCTCCCCTGGCAGCCAGGTTAGGAATTGGGATCCTTTGACCTCAAGTTCTTACACCCGGACGGGTGGATTCATTCTGCATTTTGCAGCCCGTTGCCAAGCACGCATCCGACAGCCCAGCGCATCCCAAGTCTCCCCGGAAACATCCCCTGGGGCCCGATCCAGATACCAGGCCCTTTGTGAATCGCATTGCTGAGGTGCTTTGTAAACAGCTCCCTCCTGGCACCAGGCCCAAACCGCATTCCTCGGCGCTGAGCGAGCCAGGTTCCACTGAACGCCACTCTCACCACGTCACTCCGTGAGCACGTCAAGTGTCCCCCAGCCTGGGCAAGGGCGCTGGCACAAGGGTTGTCAGCAGCTGGTGCTTTCATTTGGGCACAGTGCCCTGCTGCACGGAGGAATAACTTCTCAGCTCAGCACAGCTCTCCCTGCCCCACTCCTCACGCTGTGCTGTCTGCAGGCACTAGAATTTAAGAGCCCTGTTTCTACGCTTCCCTCGCCGCTAGCGCACACAAGTCACCCTCCCCACTGCTATTAGGGATACTGACTAGGGCAGGGGTGGGCAAACCTTTTGGCCCGAGGGCCACATCGGGTTTCGGAAATTGTATGGAGGGCCAGTTAGGGGAGGCTATGCCTCCCCAGACAGCCAGGCGTGGCCCGGTCCCCACCCCCTATCCCTCCCTGCTTCTCGTCCCCTGATGGCCACCCCCCCCCCCCCGGAACCCCTGCCCCATCCCCCCACCCCCTCGCTCCCTGTCTCCTGACCGCCCCCAAAACCCCCACCCCTGACTGCCCCCCCACTGCTCCATCCAACCCCCCCCTCTCATTTCTGACTCCTCCCCCCCGACCCCTGCCCCATCCAACCACCCCATCTCCCTGTAACCCCTTTGGGGTTTAGAGAGCATGGCCCTTTAAATCTTTTTTCTAAGGGGGACGGGGAGAGTAAGAAAAAAGGAGGGAAACTCCAGGGGGCAGCGCTGGAGCTCCAAGGAGGGGGAGAGGCAGCCTGCAGGCCCTGGAAAAGTGAAGCAGCGGAGAGAACCTGCCTGAAGCCTGGGAAGAACAGGGCCGATCGGAGACAGCCCAGGACAGGAGCCAGGCAGAGCACTGTGCCAGGGAGGACTTGCCCGAGAAGGACAGGCCGGAGCTAGACCCAGTATGACGGCTGCCCAGAGCTGCATGGGGCTGAGAGTACTGGGGCTTCTGACTCTGCATTGGGAACAAGGAGGGAGGTTGCTAGCTAGTTAAATGGGGAGGTGGTCGCTCTGTGTGGCTTTGCAGAGAGCGGCAGAAGAGGGCACCGGAGGGGTTTGTTGGGGGAAGTTCACTGGCGCTGAAGACGACCAGGAGCACCCAAGACTCACCACTGCACTGGAACTTTGCTCAGGACTCTGAACTCTGTGTGCAGACACATTGCTCGGTGTCTGCCCTTGCAGACTGCACTACCACTGGGCCTGTGGGGCCTTGGCTTGGATGCAGCCCTGTTTTACTGCTCCCCCTACATATCCCCTTGTTGTTTTTCTCCTCTCATCCCTCTGTAAATAAATATTTCCCTTGTTATATCCACTGTACTTTTCCTGTGAGTGGGTGTGTGTTCGTTCACTCTGGGGGTTTTGGAAGAGGCGCCCCTGGGGTGGAAGGGATTTCTCCTACTGCATTCCTGCGCACACCTTCTCTTGGCCAGAGCTGCCTGCAGAGCAGACTCCATCTTGGCCACGAGGGCGCTAAAGTTACATCCCTAATCCCCTGACTGCCCCTGACTGTCCCTCATCCGCCCCATCCAAACCCCCCTCCTTCCAGACTGCCCTCCAGGACCCCTGCCCCCATTCAACCCGTTCCCCACCCCCGACCACCCCCCCAAACTCCCCTGCCCTCTATCCATCCCCCCTCGCCCTCCGCTTCCTGCCCCCTTACCGCGCTGCCTGGAGCACTGTGCCGCCAGGTTGGAGCCAGCCATGCCACTGCACAGCACAGAGACTGGGTCAGGCCGGGCTCTGCAGCTGCGCTGCCCCAGGAGCTCGCAACCCCGCTGCCCAGAACATTGCGCCAGCAGTGGGGTGAGCTGAGGCTGCAGGGGAGGGGGAACAGCAGGGGAAAGGCTGGGGGCGAGCCTCCTGGGTCAAGAGCTCAGGGGCCGGGCAGAAGGATCCCACAGGCTGTAGCTTGCCCACCTCTGGACTGGGGACAACATACCCCAGCCTGATCAGGGAAGCCAGAGGGAACAGACCTGCCAGCAACATGGAGGCCAGGCGGAAAGCACGATCCACTGCAGCGTTAACGGGTTCCATGAGGAGGCAAATCCCGTCCTCGCTGCCTGCGAGGATAAGTCAGCCCAACGCAGGGCTCTCAGGAAGGGAGAGATGCCCTCCCATAAGACCAACCCAGTCACTAAGGTGCCTCAATCTGGGCTCTGCTGGTGACTCGTTCTCTCTCCAGCAGGGATGGAAAAGGGGTGTCCATTGGCCGATGGGGTCACACTGGGGCCAGCGCAGCGCCACGCCCAACCCATACCACGGCATGCGCTCCATCGCAGCCAGCTCCTCTGGCGAAGGCCTGACCCACAGTTTCCAGTCACTGCCCAGAGAATACAAGTCACCCACTCTCTGCTGGGAGACAAGACGCCGTTTCCCACGCACCACATGGTATAAAGCCACAGGGCCAGGTCTCTGCTAGGGGAGACTATGGCTTGGGATTGGCCTCTCTCCCGCCACCACCACATGCACCTTCAGAGCAGGCAATATTACCCTTCCCTGATCCCCAGAGCCCGGGCCTGCCCCAGAGCCCCCCCAACAAGGAATGTTTCTAGAAACCAACACCATCCCTTCCCCCATCTCTGGCATCCTGGGAACATTAGAGGCCAAAGTCACTTATCTGTGCAGCTGGGCTGGGCTCGGCTCAGTTCCCCTGATGGATGGATGCTGCATTGCCTGGGGAGGGCCCAGCAGTGAGATAGCTAGGTAAACTGCTTATCTACGTAAGACACAGGCAGGAATGCATCTGTCATCACCTTGCAATACGGGACATAATTGCACCCAGTGTAACCAGCAAGACTCACTCGGAGATGGCAGTCCCACATCTCCTCCCACCACAGGTGCCCAAAACCCACAGTGTGAAAGTGTCAGGAAGTGGAGGGAGGGGCCCAGAAAGCAGATCCTCCAAGACAAGATAGACAAGCTTTCATTCCCATGCTGCCGGACAGGTGGATCTAGGCTTTGAGTCACAAGTGCTGGCAGTTGCACATGCCCCCAGGTGCCACATGGGAGGAAGCCCTCCAGATGGTCTAGCTATCCATTAAGAAGCCTTTCCACCCGCTGACCCCACCCATGGGCCAATATGGTGGTTTAGGGGTCAAGAGTGGCTTTGGGACAACCAACCAGCCACATGGATTTCAGATTTTAAAATATTAAAACTAATGTTAAAAAAGGATATAGTACACAGGTTAAGAAAAGAGCATCTGTACATCTGGGTGTCGTGCTTATATTACCCACAAATACAAAGTTTGTTTTTAAAGTCATAAGATACATATAGTGCATAATCAGCAATAACCCAAATGTAGGTGAATAAATTTAAGAATACAGTTTAGATATTAGCAGCCAAGCATTTGGGTACATCACTCATGAAAAGTTATACAGAAAGTTGGCTGTGGAAAGCAAATATAGCCATGAGTGAAGATTGTCCCTCAACCTTTGAAAATTTAGGGTAGGTTGTCCATTTAGAATCCATGAGGAAAGTATTTCAGTTACTTTCCCGACTGTGCGTCTACTAGGACACCAGTTTATTTCATGCACCTCTCCTTGTTTTAGCAAGAAGAGCTCTCCCAATTCCCTTATTTCAGCTCCTTCCTTAAGCAAAAGTATTACTTAAGATTACTATGAACTAAGAACAAATCTTAAATCTGGACTGAGGAGGTGGAAAGACAACCACACAGACACCAACATTTCAAACTTGAGCATCTACAAAGCTAGGTAATTAGATCAACAGTTAGGACCATGAGTAAGTGGCTAGATCAGGGATAGGCAACCTATGGCCTCACACTGCCTGGGTCCTGGCCACCGGTCCGAGGGGCTCTGCATTTTAATTTAATTTTAAATGAAGCTTCTTAAATTTTTTTAAAACCTTATTTACTTTACATACAACAATAGTTTAATTATATATTATAGACTTATAGAAAGGGGCCTTCTAAAAACGTTAAAATGTATTACTGGCATGCGAAACCTTAAATTAGAGAGAATAAATGAAGACTAGGCACACTGCTTCTGAAAAGTTGCTGACCCCTGCGCTAGATCTTCCAGAACTGACAAGTGCGGTGCTCCCACTTCAGACAGAGCTGCTAGTGCTCAGCAAAGCGGGTTAGATCACTCACGGCTTGTCTACACACAAAAGCTAAACTGGACTAAGGTAGGGTGTGAATTTAAAGCAGATTAACGATTCCGGATTAGTTTCACGTATGGGACAGACTTATGCCAAATTAGCTTAATTCCAGATATACTGGAAGTGGAAGACACCCCATGTAGGTAAGCCCTAAACATTGATTTAGATACCTAGCTTTATCAACACCTATGTCTGAAACATAAGAGCTGGCTGTGGTCAAGCACATGCCATGACCCCTGGGCTGTGGCAGCCAATGGAAGCCCCTTTTCCATCACTTCTGGAGAGAGAACAAGTCACCGGCAGAGCCCAGATACGAGGATCTTCGCTGGCAGGGTTGGTCTTATGGGAGGGCATCTCTCCCTTCCTGAGCGCCCTGCATTGGGCTGATTTAATCCTCACAGGCAGGGAGGACAGGATTTGTGTCTGGAGACCAAGATGTAGGGCCACACCTGGACACACAGACTATCTGACACAACCATATAATTTCTTGTTTGCACCCCATTATAGGACATCTTCTCAGCTAGTTCTTTATGCATTTAATCATACACAAACAATGCTACTACAATAGTTTGCTTTGAAGATGCATGGTTCTGTGCCAGAGCAATGTATGAACAGTCATTAATAATTGCCTCACAAGGTGTTGTGAGTCAGCTGAGCTAAGAGAGAGATACTAGAAAGGTTAAGTAACTTGCCCAAGGTCATGGTTTCATGCTTGGTCCACTAGACCACACCACATTTGCCTCACACTTCAGGAAGTATCCTGACCAAAACAGAAATGGCACAAGACCAAGATTTCATTCATACCATACATTGCAGATTATCAAGAGCCTATTGGTTTTAAGCAAAATAAGACAGATACCTAAACAGCACATGCAACCAAAAGGCAAATGCATGTAGGACTGGCAAGCAGATTAATGCCCAATTAGACAGGCAGCAGTTAAATCTGCAGCATTCGTCATTTCCTTTAAACAACTTTGCAATTAATGGCCAAAACACACCTTGCAGGGACATTTTTATACAAATTCCAGTAATTCCCAAATATTTCCATCAGCCCACAGGGACTGTTAGCTCCACCCCCAGTTTCAAGGTGGGGTGGAATGTACACACACAAGTTAGTTTTACAAGGAAAGACAGGAGGGAACAGATTATAACAGATACATGGGGCCTCTTGCCACCCTTTCTCTCTCTCTTACACATGTATTTAATGCTCATGTTAGTGCAGCCCTGCCAACTTCCTTATTCCCAGGACAGGCCCAGCATCAGTAACCAATGCGTAAGCTTCCTCCCTGTCCTCTCCACATGTCCATGCTGCCAACATACCTCAGTGCTGACCAAGAGGGAGCTCAGCCCGCCTGCATGGCCTGCTCGGTTCTTTGCCTTGGTTTGCTAACTTGCTAACACCTGTGGCTACTGGTAGCTGAACTGGGGCTTTCAGTTAATACTGATCTGAGCTGGATTTGATCCCATAAACCAGAGCTGAAAGCCTCCTTGTTCCATCACCAATTCCAAACCAGCTAGCCTCCTTCAGCAGGTAGCCAAGCCAGTTGTCCACGGCAAATCTCCACCTGGACATAGGTGTGGCCAGGGGCGGCTCTATGTATTTTGCTGCCCCAAGCACGGCAGTCAGGCAGCTTTCGGCGGCGTGCCTGCGGGAGGTCTGCTGGTAACGCAGATTCGGCAGCATCACTGTGGGAGGTCCACTGGTCCTGCGGATTCTTCGTACCCGCCGCCGAACTGCTGCCGAAGCTGCAGGACTGGCGTACCTCCCACAGGCATGCCGCCTAAGGCTCCCTGACTGCTGCCCCCACAGCCCCCCGCGGCTTGCCGCCCCAGTCACGCTCTTGGTGCGCTGGTGCCTGGAGCCGCCCCCAGGTGTGGCATGTACATAGCTCCCATGCAGGGAGCTCGGAGACTCACTGCTGGCTTCTCACTGTGAATGGTTTCCAGCTCACTCTCTCCTGCATCCTAGCCCCATTCCCTGCACGGCTGTGTCTTTCCCACCCCTCTGAGGAGTCCCCTTTTCAGGCTGGAAGAAGGAATAGGGTTCAAAATAATCCAGGGGAAACAGGGCAGGGCTGAACTCAGAGCTAGGCTCAGAAGGGAGATTCATTGACGCCCCCACCCCGCATGTCAAACAGCGAGTCACTGGCAGAGCCAGGAACAGAACTCAGGAATCCTGACTCCAAACCCCTGCTGGACACCCCCCCCCAAAAAAGCACTGAGCCCCACTAGAATTGTTCTGGGACTTTGAATTACAGAGCAGCACAAGCGTTATGACTCCTCACAGGACTGTGTTGCGATCTCCCCTGGAGGGCGACAGTCCTGGTGGGACAGACAAAGCCACAGGCGGGTTGGTTTGAGTCTCCACTGCTCAGTCAGGTCCACACCAGCACACCGCTAAACTGGTTCAGAAAACCTGTTTCACCAGCAAGTTGGATAGTGGCTGCACTACAGAGACATGGCCATGTTTGACATCAGGTGTCAAGAACAGCAGTGCAAAGAGCAGTTACCCTCTCCGCTCCAGAGGTCCCCAGCTATGCTCCTTGTCTATATGGCTGGCTGGCAGGGTCCCAAACATGTTTCTGTGTAACAGGGGGTTCTGGTATGGAAAAGGTTGAGAACAACCGAACTACAGTAGAGATATGAGTGTGCCTAGCTCTGTGGAGCCACATCTGCTCTGGGCTAAACCACTGATTGGAGCCATGGTCAGGGATGACTCTAAAAACCTGCACCCCAGGAGGGAGTGAACCCCAGAAGGAAGCACAGTTTGTGTGCTGTAAATACACCCCTTCCCCCGTCCCTCCTCCAAGGGAACTCCTGCAGAAAGCGCTGGCACCTACTGGCGTTCTGGAAGCCCCTTCCCCAGTGCAGAAGGACACCAGCCCAGGAGTCCCCTGTGCTGGGGAGGGGCAAGCCCATCCCGGAGCAAGTTAGCTTCGCCCCTTCCCTCAAAGAGAGGAGCTGCAGTGTGGAGCATTGTGCCTTGGGGCAGTTTGTTTGCCTGGGCTGGATCGCATAGAGCCCAAATGGCAAACAAATCCAAAGCCTACTGACACCTATTAGGGTGCAAGGAGCAGGGAGTGCCCTAGGGTGCCTGCAGGCCCCACACAGAGCAGGGAGCTCCCCAGAAATGGGGCACCCATCAAGGCACCCAGAGCAGGAACCTTCCCTAAGGCGCCCAGAAACAAGGGCCTGGCGTGGGGGTGACATGGGAAAGTCTGGGAAACAGGAACCCCAACAGTGCGCAGGGAGCCCCCCACCCCACGGACCAGACTCACTTCCTACTACCAGGGCGCATTGGGCGTAGGCGAGGCGCGGGGAAGAAGAGAGCGCCCCGTGGAGAGGAGAAGGTCTCGGGGGGGAACCGGGGCCACTCTCGGCTGCGGGCAGGGGAGTCTCAGCGCCTGTCCGCGGCGGCAGGAACCCCGGAGCCAGCTGCGCGCATGGAAGGGCACTGGGAAGCCCCGGGGGCGCAGAACCCGCCCCAGCCCCGGAGCGCAAAGGGAGCGGAGAGAGCCCAGGGCGTCCCCTCCCTTCCGCGGCTAACACCCACAGCCACCCCCGGAGGGCTCACCTGGGCTCCAGAGCGGCTCCACGGCGAAGACCCGCCGCCTCCTCAGCATCTCCGAGCGGACACCGGCTTCTGCCCCGTGTGCGTGCGGCAGGCTCCGGGCGCTCGCTCTGGATGGCCCCCCTCGGCAGGCTCCTGGCCGTGTTCTGCGGGGAGGGGTCTGTCTGGGCTGGGACACTCCCAGAGGACGGCTCCCCCCGCCGGAGGGGCGGAGAGAAGGGGGTGTGAATGGGGTGGGGGGCGTGTTGATGAGCAGCAGGGGGGTTTGAGAAGAAAATCTCCGCTCACGCCCTAGGATTTAGGCTCGGGAGGGAAGAGTCCTGCCCAGCCAGTTCTCGCTTTGCTGCGGCAACTGTCCTTTCTGTTGGCTTGTGAACTGGAAAATAAATCACTTATCATAAAGCTGTCGAAAGCTCCGGTGCCCCATCCCCTCTCCAGGATCGGCCGAGGGAACTAATCTCTCATGGACACGGAGAGGGGGTGGTTTGCATAAAGCCCCGCTCAGGAGTGAGGGTACTACAGCCACATGGGCCCAGCTCCTTAAAGGCACCTAACTGGTGGAGTTGCTGTCTTCCCACAAAGCATGGGGTACAAGCTGCCCTATGATGCCCAATCCCCAACCTGATGGGACAACAGTCTGATCTAAAGGCCCACTCCTCCTTAGATGGTGTCCTTTGCACCTATATGACTGATTTATCAGATTGGGAAACCGAGGCACAGAGCGGGGACACAACTTGCTAAAGAGCAGTTCAGTGGCAGAGTTAGAGAGAGAAGAACCCAGTTCACACTAACCCCCCTAGTTTACATTCCCAACAGAGGGCAGGGGTTGGAGTAACAGGGATGGGGCATGGAAAAACAGATTATTTTACACCTGTAAAAGGAAGAAAATCCCCTTCAGAACTGAGGGCACCTGTTATTATTGAGAGAGACAGGAAATCAGACCTGCCCACAGCTGCCCTCACACAGATAAATGGGGATTGGGAACCCAAATCCTCTTGATTAGATTTACTACCTTCATCCAGCATTTAAGAGGACTAATCCTCCGGCTAAAATCAATGCACTTGTAAGGGGAAATTAACTGCCTGGAGTAGCCCCTCCTGTGTCCTAACCACAGGCTGGGTATTTCCCTGCAGGGCTACTGCTCAGAAAATATCTGCATATTAAGACATGTGGTGAACTGTACTCTCCTGTTCCCCTCAATCAGCCACCTGCCTGGTTGCTTCTCACTATACACAGGCTCCTGTCATTAAATGACCCACCCACACACAATTATTGGAAGGTTTCTGTCATCCCCTGAAAAGTTTGGCTCACGGAGGTTCTCAGTCTCTCTCTAAGAACAGGGAAAGCAGCCAGCCAGGTTCCTACTAATCCGCTCCCTGGAGGAGATTAACACTGCAGGGCATCCAACCCCCCCCCCCCCGTCATGCCAACAGCTGTGCCTGGTTGGGGCTGTTCCCATGCAGTGCTAACCCCCAGTCCCAGTGAGGGGCACAGGGAAGAAGTGAATGTGGCACTGTAGTGACAAAGGAGATCAGCTAACACAAAATGAACAGAGAAAAGGCACAGATCATAGAGTTAAAAAAGGGACCCAGAGGGGTGGAGACCCTTGGATAATGCAACCAGTTAATGCCATACAGACAGCTGAGGGTGGGAAAGGCCCCCACCATTACAGGGAACACCCTGCCCCCCATCACCCAGCTTCCCCCTCCTCTGCTGAAGGCTGGGCATCTTATCCAGTGCAAGGAGGCGGCAGTATTGCAGGGCTTTGGACAAGTTGGTTCTGGAGGAGACTGCAACCTGGTGCCCTGCAGCCAGGCACATGCCAGGGTCTCTCTCTCACTGCAGAAGGGGCAGGTGCTGATGGGGGTATTGGGCAGTCACGTGGCCAGGCTCACAGCTCCAGGGAGGAACTGATATCCCCTGCAGGGGGCAGCACTAAGGAGGAGTAGGAACTAGTGCACGGAGGATCGTCACCCTCGCCCCGTGGCACCGGGTGTCAGGGCAGGCCAAGGGGAAGTGCATAGTATGGAGCACAAGCACATGCAGGCATGGTTCGGAGGGGAGGTGACTGGCTGGATGTCACTCAGCCAGCCCAGACAAAGCACTGGAAGCAGGTGGGGGGGTGCAGCTTGTGGGGCAGGGGCCTGTGCTGAGTAGCGATATGAGGTCGCTGGGCATTTAGTTCCCGCTAGGCAGCAGTTTAGACCATGCCCTGAACAAGGAAGGAGCTCCACTTCGAACTAGCAGCTAGAGCAGGGAACTCCGCTTGGCATCTGCTCAGGGCATGTTGCTATTTCAGAGCTGGAGCTCACCTGCAGCCATCAAGGAATAATGAAACAAAACACTGAGGTGCAGCATGGTTAGAGCAGAGGAACTAGGAGTCAGGCCTCCTGGGTTGGGGGGGGCAATGTTTAGAGCAGGGGAGTCTAGAAGGCAGGGTTCCCCAGGGCTCCATTCCTTAGGGTAGTGGCTAAGGGACCAAGCTCCCTATGTGCTCGACTCTGTACTAACAGAACAAAAAGACAACCACTGCCCTGAAGAGATGACAAGCCAACTATTCCTACCCTGCCATTGAGTTGTTTTGCAGCCTCGGTCAGGTTGTATGGCTCCACCTTGCCTCAGTTTCCCCATCTCTCCAGTGCAGGACTGAGGCATCTGGAAGGGCAGCAGTGTACGGAGGATGCTTGCCTTACCCCAGCCTGTGCGGCATCTATTTTATGGAGCGGCAGGTTTCATGCAGCAGGGCTTCTGCTCCAGTGTTGAACTCATTGTAACCCCTGAGAAAAATGGCCAGCTACAACAATTCCCTTGGAAAATAGATGGCTATTTTAATTGTGTGTTTTCACACTCACTCTCTCTCCGAAGGAGGGGGTATTCATTATCTGTGCACATGGAGATAAGGTGAGACAAGCCATCAGCTACAATAATACAAATCCACACAGCCAGATTTTTCAGCTGTTCTCTATCGGAGTCTCAGCATTTACATTCAAACTCAGGACAGTGTCTGGTTTCCTGCACCCTAATAGCCAGCCCAGCCCAGCCAATATGGGCTGGGGGGAGGTGGGGAGGATCAGCAGACAGATTGAAAAATGAGGAGATGTGAATTTCCTTGATGGAGTGTTAATGTGGAAGCCTAATTAAAGCTCACAAACATATTAACAGTGTTAACCATTTCACTTCATAGTCTGTGAAAGGGGCGTGACCGGGTATGCAGAACAGGCCGGGCTCCTGGGTTCTCTTCTTAACTCCAGGGATCTGGGAAGCAGAATTCCTTGGTTCTGGTGCTGGGCCTAGGAGGGAATATGATCAAGTGGTTAGAGCAGGGGTGGAGTAGCAATCAGGAGTCCTGGGTTCTATACCCCCCGCTCTCTGAAACCAACTCAACCCCCTGATACTTGTGTCCTGGAGCAACTCACTTCCCTTTGTGCCTGTTTCCCCATTTGTTCTTTGGGGAGAATACTTGCCTTCCTCACAGGGGGGTTTCAAGGCTTACCTCATTGGTCTGTAAAGTGCTCTAAGATCCAGATGGCAGGTGCTCGGGCAGAGACCTATAGGGTGTATGCCCGCCCAGGCTCATGTATGTATATATATGTATGCCTGAACATACGCAGGTGTGTGCAGGGCACATGGGTGTACATGCAGTTTTACATGCATATTTACAGGCATGTCTCCAGGTGTACATGTGTTGTGTGTGCACTTAGGCCTGTGGGGGGCCTGAGTGTTGACATGTGCCTGCCCGGAAGTACATGTGTTCTCAGATGTATAGGGTCATGCATTTGAGCATGCAAGTGTGCACACACTCCTGCATGCCCGTGTGCGGGCGCCTGGTGATGTGTGTATGTGCCGATAGGCATGTACGTGCAGGGGAGGGCGTGTGAAGAGGTGAGGGAACAAAAGGCCCCTCAGCTAATCCCTCCCAAGGCCTGCTGCACTCAGAGGTAATTAGGTGTCAAAAGGTAAATAGCTGCTTAGCTTCCTGCTGTTCCTTGGGTGGTGACTGCTGGGGGGGGGTGTGTGTGTGTGTCAGTCACAAGGGGGTTCGAGCTGAGCAGACACTAGAGCCTGGCCCATTGCTTCTGGGGGCCTTGTGGAGATGGTCCAAGGGGGCAATGAGATTTTATCCAACGCCTTGAACTAGATCCTGGCCAGGTCCTAAGATGCACGGCAAGTAAACCCCTGCAGTCATGGGGCAGGGCTCGGTGCCGGGGCATGCAGACACAGAGCAGGCTGCCTATGCAGATGCAAACAAGGGGCAGTTCTTGGTGTGGAGAGATGCTCCATTCATTAAGGGCATTGTTTCCTGCCTTGGGCGCATCTAGCCCTGGGCCTGGCCGCCCCACCCCGCTTTCTCTTGTCCAAGGCTGTGCACTGAAGTGGGGGCATACCATCCCTCGGGAGCGAAGAGAAGGGCCGGACCCGCGCACACAGATACAGCCAAGAAAGCCAGCATGGGGTGGGGAATGTCGGCCAACCCAGGCAGGCATCGTGTAGGTGCCCAGGGCTCCCCGCACGCACAGTCATGGCCTACTGCCGCTGTTGCCCAGGAGGCTCCCAGGGCTAAAGGAAGTAGCCCCCTCCACTCAGCTCCTAGGCGGGAAACACATCCCCCTGCGGGCTTTCCCCAGCTGCCCCAAGCACCTGGGTCCCTGACTCCCTCCAGGAGCCAAAGAGAAGTGAAAGAGGAGGAGGGGACACAGGGCACTATCCCTATGCCAACTGCAGGAGATGCAAGGCCCTCACCCCTTCTGCAGCAAGGGGGCTTGGACAGGGGCCACTGTGCCCTGCAGCCTCAGTAAACAGAAGGGGACCATGAAGTAGCCCTCACAAGCCTCTTGCTCGAGACCAAGGAGCAATGGCCTCCCCCCCCCCATGGCACCTAGGGAACCACGACCTGCACCCAGATCTTGCTGAGACTCCCAGCCCACGTTCCTCAGTGGTGACCCACCTCTCCTCCTTGCAGCCCCTCCAGGGCAGCCTCCCAGCTCTAGTTCCCTCGGGCTAGGTCAGGAGCCCAGTGGCCCAGGCCTTGCTTTCCAGGGGGGGCCTGCAGGTGGCCTCTCCACAGGCTGTAGCCTTGAAACGCCAAGGTATCATGCTGAGCCCACGAGACACTCCGGGGGCTTGTTTCTCTTGCCCCCCATGGGGCCCTGAGCCCAGCAGTGCCGCCTCAGCAGGGAGGGAGCAATCGAGGCACCATTAAGAAGCTGTCAAGAGGGAGCAGCTGGTTCCTTCAGCCACCGAGTGCCAGAGAATGTGGGGTTCAAGGTGGGGAGGCCCTGGGTGGTGCAGAGGGGAGCCAAGCTGTTGCTTCCTGCCTGCTTGCAGGCCAGAGAAGCTGGAAGCAGAAGGGAAGCTCTGCTGGCATCCCACTCGGGGTCCCAGGCGAAAATCCACCAACCCCTGGCTCCCCCTCCAAAGTTGGTTGGAATGGGATCAGCTGCCTCCCCCCCCCACCCACACACACCCATTTAGCATGCAAGGCAGGGACCCATGGGCCCATCACTTTGTGGGGCACAGGAGAGGCGCCAACCTGCCACTCATGAGCAAGACCCAGACCCATGGACCCAGACAGGGGCCAGCCACCCCCTCACTTTTTGGAAACAAACCGTGAAGGGCCTAGAATGTATCCAGTGCCCCTCAGCACCTAGGGGAGCCCCCATGTGCATCAGGGCCCAGGCCCTCCCGGGGCCTGCAGAGAATGCAGGGGTGGGAGCAGCTGCTGAAGCAAGCCCTGCCTGAGCCTCCTGTTCCCGTCAGTCCCTCTTCAGGGAGGGAGACAGAGATAAGGGAGATAAAGGGACTTAGGCGAACGTGCGGGAATTCACCTGCCCCCCTCCTCCTGCCCCTGCTGACAAGCCGGAATCAGCCCTCAGCAGCAGCAGGCGCTTAGGCAGGGATCTGCGAGGGCAAGGGGAGCACGTATACCCAAGGGACAGAGTTCAGATGGGATTGCAGACAGGGCTGGGCTGCAAACACAAAGGGCTGGCCTCTTCTACCCGGTTCCCAGGACCAGCCCCTCGCACATACCTAGCGTAGCGCCTGTTGGCCACGGATTCACCCCTCACACCAGGGCCAGCGCCAGCGCCCCTCTTCCCCTTTCACAGACTGCAACCAAAGAGAGACAGCAGCACCAGGCTGGAACTGAACCCAGGCGTCCCGGCAAGGAAGATGCCCACCACCTCTCTACACCCCACTTCCTACTCAGCGCCAGGACCAGAACCTGGCAGGCTCCATGCTGTAACTCCTAGACCTCACTCCCGCCCCGATTTATTTGAGTTTGGTGGAGGTTTTTTAGGGACAAGTCTTGCCTCTCTGAAAGAGCAAAGTAACCCAGCCACAGGCCAGGCCACTGCTGAGATAACTCAGTGATAGAACCTGTGTTCAAGCAAAAGCAAAAAAATCCTCCCACCTAGAATCCTTGGTGTGGTGGAAGGGCCTGGAAGGCTTGCATGGGCGCTGAAGTGTTTGCACCTTATAGGTCAGGCCCTGCTGTGGGGAAGTGCACACCATTGGAGTCCTGGCTGGCACGGGCAGGGCACGGCTCTGGGGAAGCTCGCAGCTCTGAAGTCCCAGCAGATGTGCTGAAGGGCCCTCGGAGGAAGAAAGCCACAACAGGTGGTGCTGCAATACGCCAGCAAACGGGAGGCGTTTCCGGATCGCGGCAGGGGTCAATGGCACAGTGATAGACTCATTTCTAATCCAGCAGGGGGTAAAGAGCAGCTTCCTGCAGCAGGAGAGGGGGCTGGAGACCATGTGTAACAACTGCCAGAGCGCCCAGGGGCTGGGGAACCAGCAACCTCTGCAGAGCCCAGCCAACATGTCTCCTAGCCAGCTAACCTTGGAGCGTGGCCCACTGCCTGCCAGTCTGCGGTACACGTTCTAACAGGCCACGGCTGCTCCAGACTCCACACCAAAACCGGATGGCAGGTGGGGAGCTCAGAGCGATCATCATACAGGGCTTAAGGGCCATATGGTACCAACCCCTGAACACAAGCCTGGCCATGCATTCCCAGCGTCACAAGGGCCACACCTAGGGTTGCCAACTTTGATGGAAGCTATTCTGGGAGATTCCCCCGCCCCCCAAACATGACAATGTCATTTTCTTTAAATATCCTATTCAAATCTCCCAGATTGCTTTCAATAGTCACCGGAAAATCAGTTCCAGGAGACTCCAGGCCAATCCTGGAGGGTTGGCAACTCTCTAGCCACACACATACAGCACGGATTTTCTACAGCCACGTCAATGCCTTTCATGGGGTGCATTGTGCATCTCTGGGGCATATTGGTACCCACCCCATAGGGCACGTTGTGCAGGTGTGCTTTGCCTTTCCAGGGCTGTATGGTCGCATTACTGCGGGGCCTGCTGCATTTCCATCAGTCCTTTGGGACATCCCCTTCCTCCCCATGGGGCATCGTTTGGCAGGTACCATGGCAGTGAAGTCCCCCAGCGGCACGCTGAGCTGAAATGTGAACAGGCACACAGGTAGAGGGATGGGGGTGCAAAGGCCTTGCCTGGATCCCCTACGTGCTACCTGCCCATCACCAGCACTCCAAGCCCAGGAAAGATAGATGGGCCTCTCCCCCAGGGAGAGAACTGTTGAGCTGCCTTGTTAGCGGCATCAAGGAGTCCCAGGGGTCCTGGGCCTGGGTGCTGGGAGCAGCGGTGCCCTGGTCAGGACTGGAGGCCTTGTCCATGTGGCTCCCATTCGCCCAGCACTCCTAATCTATGCGCAGGATTCTCTGCTGAAACCAGCAAGGCAGCAGGGGGCCCAGTGAAACTCAGGGGGAGCTGGCTGCTGCACAAGGCCCTGCAGATAAGCAGCAAATCCCTGATAGCACCCCCAGCACACCTCAGTGCAAAGTCACACAGCCCTGGGCTTGGAGAGGAGCCGATAAAGAGCCCGCCTGGCCCTCCTTCAGGGGAACAAAGACCTCCACTAACAGCTAGCAATAAAGCACTGACACTTCCCATTAACACTTCCCAACAGAGAACAAGGGGGCAGCGGGCAGGGCCTGGGGCTCATTGCACCACAGGAGGCCCCAGGAAAGGCCTGTGAGGATTATCCAGGTGCAGCTGTTGAGCTGCCTTGTTAGCGGCATCAAGGAGTCTTCAGCATCCATCTCACATCTGCACTGGCTGCAGATCCCCTCCCCAGCAGAGCTCTGGGGTTTGGTTAAAGGGCTGGTGTGTGGCCATCTAACATTAACATGTCTCCACACCGTCTGCTTAGTCCTCAGCTCCATCAGGCTGCCACCAAGGGGTGGGTTAGGACAGTCCCCCTCCCAGCTTTAGTGGTGGGGAAACTGAGGCACGGAGCTTAAGCACCCTGTCCAAAGCTATCAAGTATCAGGGGGTAGCCGTGTTAGTCTGTATCTACAAAAACAACAAGGAGTCTGGTGGCACCTTAAAGACTAACAGATTTATATGGGCATAAGCTTTCGTGAGTAAAAACCTCACTCACGAAAGCTTATGCCCATATAAATCTGTTAGTCTTTAAGGTGCCACCAGACTCCTTGTTGTTTTTGTAGATACAGACTAACACGGCTACCCCCTGATACTTGATAGCTTTGGACAGGGTGCTTAAGCTCCGTGCCTCAGTTTCCCCACCACTAAAGCTGGGAGGGGGACTGTCCTAACCCACCCCTTGGTGGCAGCCTGATGGAGCTGAGGACTAAGCAGACGGTGTGGAGACATGTTAATGTTAGATGGCCACACACCAGCCCTTTAACCAAACCCCAGAGCTCTGCTGGGGAGGGGATCTGCAGCCAGTGCAGATGTGAGATGGATGCTGAAGACTCCTTGATGCCGCTAACAAGGCANCTTAAAGACTAACAGATTTATATGGGCATAAGCTTTCGGAAGTGAGGTTTTTACTCACGAAAGCTTATGCCCATATAAATCTGTTAGTCTTTAAGGTGCCACCAGACTCCTTGTTGTTTTTGTCCAAAGCTATGAGTATTCGAGCAGGGAACAGAACCCAGGAGTCCTGGCTTGCACCCCTCTAGGCCTCGCTTTCTCTCCACCCAAAGTGATGGCAGTACACAGAGATAGGAGGCCCTGGCCCCCCCTCCTCTAACCACTAGATCCCACTCCCTCCCAGCACCAGAACAGACCCAGGAATCCCAGTGCCCTGGTGTTCTTTGCCCTGGAGTCAGTCCAGCCCAGGGAAAACGAGAGAGCTGCCAATTTCTGCCTCAGACTAAGCGAGGGGAGTCCCCCGCAGCTCCCGGGGAACCCTAGCACACATCGGGGTGCACCATGGGCAGAGAGCCCTGCCCCAGAGCCTGCCGCTTGCAGCCCTGACCGCACAGCGCGCACAGGCTGCATTCCAGAGCAGGCTCTTTCTGCGGTGACTTCATGGCAGGAATGCAGCTTCAAACAGGAAGCGAGGAGGCGCCAGGAATGCTGCTCCTGGCCTTTGGCACAGTGTTTTGTTTGTGCTTCTTAAAGGGCTGGATTCTCTCCCTTCTCCCCCCCTAACTTGACCTCTTGGGGATCGGTGACCCCCCGCCACCTTTCCAATTCAGTCCCCACCCCACTGGCATTCCAGCCACCGAGACGCCCCGCGCCAGAGAAACGGGACACAGCTGGGAGGCTGGGCAGAGCAGCGACTGCAGGATGCTGCACGTCCAACAGACTTGCGCCACAATCACCCCATCCCATGTGGCCCAGGCGCAGGACAGGGGCCTAAGACTCCTGGGTTCTTGTTTCCAGCTCCCATACACATTCCCTCTATGGCGACGGACAAGAGGCCTAACAGGGGGGTGGCAAGAGCTCCTGAGTTTCAAACCCAGCTTTGCCACCCATTCCTTCTGCATCCTCAGGCACATCACATCCCCAGTGATGCTACACACCTACCACACGGGGTGGAGAGGCTGGGCTGTGACAGAGGAGAGTCCCATGAAGCCACTTCCTCTCCCCGCACCTCCCTCCCCACTTACATTAGCATTCCCAGAGAGCTACTTACTACTCACTGGGAAGCAGGATGAGGAGATGCCAGGCATGGGGTCTGGGTAGGAAGGTCTCTGCTGGCTAAGCAAGCTCAACCATCTCCCGGCAGATTTCAGGCTCCTAAGCTGCTTCCAAGTCACTCGCCCCTGAAGCAGTTTGCAGATGCTGTTCCTAACACAGACAGCTGGGCTGCTCCCCCAGGGCCAGTGAGTACTGCCCAATTGCTTCCATCCCTCTGGCAGAGCGGGACTGGGCACCCGAGTCCCCCTACAGGGCAATGCTCCTTCAGATCACCTGGGCAAGGGTCTGATCTCTGTGCACTGAGAAGGGGAGGGCTGGTCCTGCAGGTACCAAGCCAGGTAGGCGGCCAGCATTCAGGGCCACATGCTCCGCAAGGGTCTGCATGTAGCTGTAGGGTGGTGGCCCATGACCCTTTCTTCCCTGGCACAGCGGGATACTAATGCCCCAGGGAACACGAGACATGGGCACACTGGTACCCGTGGCCTCTCCTCCAGCAGCTGGGTTGGAGCACAGGTACTGTGCTGGCCTGCCTGCCTCCCTCTCCTGTGCATCTGGCAGCCACCGGCCTGGTGCTCACCCTAGGGTCAGAACATACCCAGCCCCATGGGCCTGGACAGCCTTTGAGCTCTGCTTGCTAGCGCTGTTCTGCATCTCCGTGCAGGCCCCCGCATCAGGTAACCACCACCTGGGCAGGGAGCGGGGCCCTGCTCCAGCCGGCTTGCCTCCCCATTCCCCAGCCATGTCGTTTGCCAGAGGAGCCCACAGATGTTGCAAGAGTAAAGCTCCATGGGGCAACGCTGCTCTAACGAGCTCCCTGCTCTGCACATGCACTCAGCTGCCTGCTGCGAGGGGACCTGCCAGGTCAGGGCATCGCTGCCTCAGGATCTGACCCACTCCCACCCACAATGCACTGCTGCCCGAGCAGCCAGGGCATTCTCTCCCGCAAACACGCACATACACATACCCACCCACCCGCCCAGGAGGCTTTGGCCTGGCTGCACCATCCCAAGTCAGTGCAATGTGCTGAAGGGAAGCTGCTGCCCTCCAGTGTCCAGCTGCCCACAGTGCACTCAAAGGGGGCAGGTGACAACGGGCACTGCATTGTGCAGCTGCTGCGGCCTTCCCCTGACCTCCAAGCAACAAGCCCAGCCAGGCCCCAGACGCCGCTGCCAGCACCCGACCTGGGCTGGGACTACAGTGCAAACCTGGCTCCTGTGGGCCTGGGGCGCCCACCCTCACCCACATTGTATCCTGCACCCCGGAGCTGGTGGCAGGGAGAGGCCCCACTGCTGCTGGAAATCTCCCCAGGTTGCACCGGGCTGCTCAATTAACTGGAAGGTTGGCCATGGAGCCTCCCAAGTCTGCATTGGCCCCTGGGAGTAGAGGTGCCCACCCTTCCATACCCCACCCAGCTTGGCAGAATACAGAAAGGGACTAAGCCCTGCACAATCCCTATCATGGGAAGGAGGGACCCCAGAGCATCCCCCTACATCCCTAATGGGAAGGTGCATTTCCTCCACCTCCAGAGTGTGCCCCTCTGATAGGAATGGGTATTTCCCCATCAACCCCCTCTCTATTCTCCCCCACACACCTGTCTGTCTCTATCCTGACTCGGGTGGGTGGGACGCACCCCGTTCCTTTAAGCCCCATTGTTCCTGGGGAAAAAGCATGCTCTCCCTCCCTCTTGGCTGCATCCACAGACCAGACACAGGAGCGGGCGGGTGCGGGGCAGGTATATATATATATATTATATTTTATATAGAGATCTGGTTTAATACCTTTGAGAAGCTTTACAAAGTCAGTGTACAAAGCTGTGCCTATCCCATTCCCCCCTGCAATGCCCCCAGTACCTAAGTGTGTGAGCGCCACCCCCACCCTCCCCACTGCACCCAGACGCACGCACAGCTCCTGGCAGTGATCGTGAGAATGAGGCGATACAGCCATCCTACAGTGTCTCTCTGTATCCTGGAGGTGGCCTGGTGAGAGGTACGGGGCCGGCAGCCCTGGAGTCCGAACCCTCCGCCCACTGAGCAGGAAGAAGACAGGACAAGCATCTCCCACAGCTGGGCACCTTAGACCAGACACCTTTTAAGAAACAGGCTGAGAACCAAACAAGCTCATTTCTGCAGCTGGACAACCACCAGCTGGGACTAGCTGAGCAGAGGGATCTGGATTTGAACCGGTGACCTAGAGGCCAAAGGCCACTCTTTATCCCATTCCCACCAGCTACCCTATACCTAGCAGGCTCCCTCATCGGTCTCTCTCGATTGGCTGGCGGCAACAAGAGCAGCGAAGCCGACGGGCTGGGGTGCAGCGGGGACAAGGGGCTGGCAGCCAATCGAGGGAGGCCGAGAGCAGGACACGGCAGTGAGACTCCCAGCATGGGAGGTGGCATTTGTGCTTGGCGGAAGCCCCGGGGAGGGCGGGGGGCGCAGGCAGAGCCAGGGAGCCCCAGGCCCCATGCTCTCGGGTGCAGCTCAGGACTTGGAGGAGATGGCCGTGGCAGCGGCGGCGCCCTCCCCAAGGCCCTGGTAGCGCTGGCGGGCGTGCTTCTCGCAGTACAGCTCCTCGCCCACCCAGAAGTGGCCTCGCATCTTGAGGTTGAGGCCACAGTCGGCACAGATGTAGCAGGAGGGGTGGCGGTACCGGCTCTCCTGGATTCTCACCGCCTGGGTCCTGCGGGAGACAGCGTAAATGCAGTCAGCTGGGAGGAAGAGCTGGCCAACAGCATCCCAGCGCCACTGCCCCCAGAGCCACCCCTTCAAATCCCAACAGGGTCAACTCCGCCTTCCGTTCTCCCAAGCTACGGCCAAGCCATTCAAGCAACGGGTTCCTGCCTGCTCCGTGGGGACATCCCTGAGACCAGGGCACCTTCCTCTGAACTCCAGCCTCAGGCTGCTCACCATGGCATTGCTCCAGCCGCTCGGAGCAGCTCTCACTGCTTCAGTAACCAACCAAGCGGGACAGTAGCCCTAGAAGCCTTTCCATGTGCACAGAGACGCACGGAGAAGGGCGACCACGTGGCCACCTCCACCTCGTCCCTAGGGGTTAATGCAGCCAAGTCCCATGCCTAGCCACGCTTCGACGGGCAAAAGGGCACATGGGCTTGGGTCCGTGGGTCTGAACTGCCCCAGAGCCCGGAGAAGGATGGATCCCCATCTCCAATGCTGCAGACATTCGCGAAGCCTTCCCAGATGGGGAAACTGAGGCACAGAGGGGAAACGGGACTTGCAAAGGGCATTGGTGGCAGAGGTGGGGATAGAACCCAGGAGAGAGACCCCCAGTTCCTGTGCTCTCATTGCTATACCAGCGCATCAGCCTTCTGTATTCTGCCAACGCCATTCCGCGCCCTCACCTAGGAATATGGGAGGGGCAGGCTGCTCCCCACCTAGACCGCTTCCCCTTAGCCAGGAACTGAACCCAGGAGTCTGGACTTTGAGCACCAGGCTGACACTCTCTCCTGCCGCACGGAGATGAGGCCTGGCCTGCAGGAGCTAGCACTGGGGGCTGGAAGGACAAGATAGCCTGGGCTTGCTGCGAGTTCCCAACTGGGCTCTCCCCCCAGAAATCCTAGGATAAATGGAGCCGTCAGCCCGAAGGAAGGTTGAGGGTCTCCAGCGTCTCCCTCCCACGCATTAGCCACACTCACGTGATGCCGGTGCCGCACTTCTCACATGTGTGCAGCTTCTGAACCCCGGCCACGGAGCTGGTGACTGGCTTGTGGGTGCTGGGGGACAACTTGCTGGGAAAGGGGGTCGTGGTGCCCGCTGAAAAGGAGAGCAAGGGAGACATTAGGATCAAGGATGCACTCCCATGTCCACAGACCCTCCCCAGGTCTCCCCACACACTGCCCTGGACCCCAAAGACTAATCCTCTCCACCCCGACCCTTCCATCCATGCAGAACCCCATACTCTGGAGACTATCACACCCCTGCCCTTGCCCTGGCCCCTCTGCTCTCCTTTTCTGGACTCCTGCCTACTCCCTTCTCTGCCCCTCTGCTCCAGTTCCTTCCAGCCTCTGCTCACCTCCCCCATCAGTCTCCAGAGCCACCTGGAGCAGGCGAAAGGTGTTGGATTGCCGTGGAGCGGCCCGGATCTCACGGTTCTCCTGCATCATTTTATAGACCTCGGAGTCCTCCTCCAAGCGCCGCATGGCCAGCTCCGAGTCCAGGCTGCGGAGAGAGCAGGCCCTGATGTATAGCAGCCCCGCTGAAGAACACAGAGCGCCTAGCTACGTCCAGCCCCAGGCACCCAGCACGAGGTGGGGCAGGGAGCAAGATCCCGGCCAATCAGCCCAGCTAACCACCCACTGTGTGCAGCTACTCACCTGGAAGCCTCGGTGTTCCAGAAAGGGGCAGGGGGCTCGTCCCATCCCGACACAAGGGGCATTTAACCTCCCCTCACCTGTCGAAGCTCCAAGCGAATCCCCGTTGTGCCAAGGCAGCAGCAGCCTGGCCGCGGGCAGGGTGTTCAGACAATCCAACCCCCTCAGCGTGCCAGCTTGGGGACCCAGAGGTGACTGCTAACCCCCTATCCAGAGGGGCCCCTGGGGCCACAGTCCCCCATCGCTAGGGAGGAACTGGCAGGATCTCCCTCCCCCCTTGATTCCAGCCAGGATGAGGTACCTGCAGCTCCCATCCCAAGGGAGGAGAGACCCCAGCTGATGAGCTCCGCTGACAGAGCCAACTTCTCACCCCAGGCGCAGACAACTCTGTGCCCATCAGCCCGTCCCACCTGAGTTGTTCAGGGGGTGCCTTTCTAGCCCACACCTCTGCACTTCCTCCATGAGGAAACCCAGGGGCCACAGCCCAGCCAGCACTCTGCATCCCATACACATGGCCAGTTCCCCCTGTGGGTGGGAACTGGGAATTCACACCCCTCCAAATACCTACCCCAGGGCCCTGCCAAGGGGGCGAGCCTGCTGCCCCTTCGGTCTCTCTGTAGGCCCAGTCTCCAGCTCTCTGCACTGACGCTCCCTGGCCAGGGTGACGCCCAGGCCTGCCCTGCTCCTTCCCACGCACACCTGGATCAGCTGAGTTAACCCTTGCATGGCTCCCTGGGCCAGGGGAACCCCTGGTGACCAGGCTGGGGCCTGGGATCTCTGAGCAAGGATTTCCCAGCCTACCAGAGTGATTTCCCAGCCTACCAGAGGGCTTCCCCAACCCCACAACTCCACTCTCAGCCAGGGGCCCGTTCTCTCCAAAGGTGCCTTGCCTCACTCTCAGTTACTCCAGGGCTTGGCTCCCCTCACCACCCCCTGCCCCCCGCAATGCTGGCAGACCTCAGGCCCAGCGTGCGCAGCACCTTGGCAGAGCTCAGCAGAGCAGCAGGGGGTGCCGTGGGTCTGGACAAAGGTACGTTGGCAGGGCTGTGGGACTAGACTAACAAGGGTGAGAGGGCGAGGTAGGAACAGGACACCTTTAAGGAAGCGGCTCTGGTGATGCGGCTCAATCCCAACCTGACCCCCACAACCCCAACCAGACCCAGTCTCCCCAGGCTATGCACCCCCGAACTGACCCCACAGCCCCTCCCTCAATCTCCCAGCTCAGCTGAGACCCAAGAGACCCCTCCCCGGATCCAGATCCCACAATATGCCTCAGTCTCCAGCCCCCTCACTGCCCCGCTGAGGTGATTCACCTCGACCCAACCCCCCCCACACTCTCCAAATCAGTTCAAGGCTGGCACCGCTCTGCCAACGCCCCTTCGCCCCGAATGGCAGCATCCTCCGGGTCCTCTTGCCAGCCTGGCTTATGTCACACTTCCCCTGGAGCCCTGTGGGTCACAGACTGACTCCCCACAGCATCCTTCGCTCTGGGCTGGGTCACACCCCCCTCCCTGCCCAAGCCCCAGCTGGTGAGCCAGGCTTACCTGTTGCGGGGGCTGTACGAGGGCGAGGCCCTGCCCGGGGCCCTCCCCATCTCCCAGGGGCCGAGAGGGGATGGTGTGCGGTTGATCAGAGGCAGAGCTGCAACTGGAGAGTTGCTCGGGTGGCACAAGCTGCCTCGCTCCTGAGACACAAGAGAGAGAAGGAGGGAGCGTGAGGAGCCAGACCCTGAGCGAGGCTGGCGCAGAACTTGGGGACCCAGCCTTCCCAAGCCAGAGCTCTGCTTGCTAGGCCACGGCGCCCGTCCCGATGCCTTAGCAAGGGACAAGTCAAGCTGTGGATACTAGCGAATGGGATGCCGCAGGGCAGGGGTGCTTTGTGCAGACACTCAACAGTTCCATCCCGTTTTCATCCCACAGGATACAAGAGTGTGGCCCTTTCACATTCACCCAGGGCTGCATGGCATGCTCTGGCCACTAGAGGACGCTCCTGACCCACAGTCCAGACATCTCCTCCCAGCTGCTGGAGCGTTTCCCAGCAGAGCAAAGGGGACCCCTCAGACCTGCGGCTCCTGGCTGGGGAGACGCACACGGCAACGCCCTCCCTGTCCCGCAATGCAGGGCTGGTTTCCGGGGGCCCCCCAGCTGGGGCGTGAGCGGTGCAGAGAGGGCTCTGTTTGCTGGGGGAAGTGGGCAATGGAGAGATCTGCAAGAGGCAGACGCCCCGTCAGCTTGCAGGGGAGATAGAGGCTCTGCTCATCCTGGCACCATGCGGTGAGCTGCACGTGCTCATTCCACCCCAGAGCAAGCAAAGGACGTTCTGGGTAGTCACACCCTCTTGGAGCAGGCCCTAGAAGGGGTCTCCAGCCGCCCCACCAAGCCGGTGCCAGTTCCAAGGCCAGCCAGACCCTGCTCCCCTCCATGGGGATTGGAGGGAAACGGGGCCAGCACAGCACCCCTCCCTGCTTGCTCCCCACCCCTGCCAGAGCCCTGACTCCTTTCTGCAAGGACCAGCCAGCTACGCAGCACCAGGCAGACATGCCCCTCTCCTCCCTGTCACGGTGCTGCCCAGTGCCCTCTCTGCCAGTGCTGTGTCCCTGCCCAGCATGCCTATTTCTGTGCTGTGTCCCTGCCCAGCATGCCTATTTCTGGGTCATCTCTAGCCAAATCCAGGAGACACTCCCTTCCCCCCCCCCCAAAAGCCTGTTATTTTAAGCCTGTGCTGCTAGCCCAGAAATGCTCCTCCAACAGCATCTGCTCCTGTTTAACGGCCCTGGAGCCACAAGAAAGGCAAAAACCCGGATAAGTGGAAGCAAATGTTTCTGGGAGAAAAACTCGACAGAGCACATCCCGCAAGCCAGCAAAGCCCGACTGCTCAGCCTTCCATCCAAGGAGGAAAGTAGAGGGGTCTGGTCCCCTTCCCCAGGGCAGGGGATCTGGCTGGCTCAGATCTCTGCAAGAAGCCAAGCACAGAGCCCACGAGTGTGTACCTGTGCCATGCGCACTGCAACCCTCGTGTTCCCTCGCCCCAGAGTGGCCCAATAGAGATTACGGTGCCAATCGATCCCTTAGAGACTCTCCTTGCAGTTCCGCCTGCACTTTAAGCATCCATCCTCCCATCAGCGACACTCCAGCTCCCACAATGCAGCGAGGTCCGGCCAGATCAACGTGCCACATGCCAGGCCCTGTAGTTAACTTGAGCGTCCCAAAGACAGACCCTCGGGAGGCTGGGGGGTGTCATTGGGAATCAAGAGACAGGCAGGTTGGGGGTGATGGTCTAGCCTCTGGGGCCCTGTTTGCTGCTAGGAAGAGCTAAGCAGTTGCCAAGGAGCCATGTGGCTCAGGGAAAGCATCCCTGCTCAGCTCCCGCACACTGGGGTCCTGTCTCCCCATCTCCGATCCCACCCGCAGGGCCCCAGCTCTAGTGTGGCCTCCAGGCAGGGTGGAGCCCACCAGGGCCCAGAGACCAAAGCAAATAAACGCTGGGAAGGAACGAGAGAACAAACCAGCAGGGGAAGCCAAGGGTCTGCTGGGCCGAGCCCGCTGCCAGCTGGAACAGGCCATGCTCCAGGGCCACCATGCTTCCCAATTTGGGCTTGAAAAATATCCCCAGCCCCGAGAAAATAAAGAAAGCTAAGGAGGGGAGGGAGAGGGCCCCCGGAGTCAGCGGCTGCCACGGAGCGGAGCCAGGAAGAACAAGCAGCAGCAGCGCCCAGGCCCAGGAGAAACACGCTGGAGAGGATAGGAGCCAAGAAAATGCTGGGCCAACGCGAAGTGGGGCGTGCTAGGATGTGGCTCTGGGCACTATGCCACCGTAGTGCACAGAACAGGCCCCCCATGGGACAGGGGAGGCTACAGGGTGTAAGATATGGGAGAGTCCAGGAGCCAGGCCCCCTGGTGGGTCACAGGCTTCCCAGCACCTCACCCCGGGTGTAGGTTTGGCTAGAAAGTCTACTGGAGGCTTGCACTGCAACCTGCCTGGGCCACACTGCCCAGGCACCTCTGGGATAGGGAAGGCTGTACAGGGAGCCCAGTGGTGAGGAGCAGGGAACGGAGCCCACTGCCCCAGGGCAGCAGGGGGATGCAGCCCCTTGGAGCCAGGCTCTGCCAAGGGCTCATGGCTCAGGTACTGGGCTGCAGCTCCCCAGCCCTGAACTCCCTGGACCTGCAGCTGTGGTGCCAGTGTGGCCTTGCTATCAGCACAGAGAACACACCCAGGACTGGGGAGGGGGCACTGGGGCAGGCAGTATTCAGCAATGAGGGAGGGCTTTGAACAGAGATTGAACAGCCCCCCCCCCCCCCCAGAGGCAATGGAGCAAGCGGCTCCTCCAGGGAAGAGCAGAGGCTCCCAGGACCCAGCACGTGTCTTTGTGGAGGCAGCCTCCCTTGCCAACGCCCCTGCCTTGCATGCCCACGGGAAAGCAGCAGCATCTCCCCAAACTGGTTTTGCCTCCCCAGCCCTGAGCCGTTGCCTCGGAGACGCCAGGTAGAAACAGGCAAACATCCCCAGCCAGGTGCACTGCTGCCTGCGGGGACAGAGGTGGGATCCGGCTGCCTTAGTAACAGGGCCCAGTGCACGGCCTCAAGGGGGCGGCTGAGGTGGGGCAACATGGAGGCCAAAGCCCTCGCTCCGCCAGGAGAGTCCCTCTCGGGCAGGACAGGAACATGGAGACTGGATGGAGCAGGCGGGCAAAGCTGGATGGACCAAGGGAGGAGCAGTCAGAGCGCCAAAGGGCTGATGTGAACACCCCAATCCCCTCCGCAGTAAAATCCCCTCCTGTTGCCACAATGGAGCTCTTCCCCAATCCTACAAATACACCTGGACCCAGACCCAGACCCAGCACCGGGAGGGGAAGGGACAAACGCCCCAAGGAAAAATATCCCAGGAGAGGGGGGTTCAGAGACAGGCACTGGTGCAGATGGACAGACCACACCAATGAGTAGGACAGGGAAGGCAGTAGCGACACCCCAAATCAGCAACACCCAATGGCAGCATGTTTCAGATTGCTGCAAAATGGGTGGTTTGCCTGTGGAACTCGCTGCCACAAGATATTGTTGGGGCCAAGAGCTCAGTAGGACTATGAAGACGGACTGGACTTTGCTACGGTGAGAATGTCCAGTTATCCCATCTGACAAAAAAGGGACAGCCAGTGACAGGAATTGCCAGCTGGGCCCCTGGCACCCTGCTCCCCCTGCGTTCAGAAACGAAGCATCCCAAACTCTGCGGGGGAATTGGAGGAGCTTGGGTCATTGGCCCCACACAGGGCCTCACGAGGCTTCCTGCAGCGGCCCAGGCAGGGGAAAGAGACAACATAACTCAGACTCTCCCACACAGACACACCTCCGCCCCAGCACAATGCCAGGTCCCCAGGGTACGAAGCCAAGACCTGCCCCCTGCAGCGTCACACCCCAGCTCGACGGCGGGGGGATCCCCCCCAACACAGAACACTGTGCACCTGGGATGCTGTTACCCCAGTGCCCTCCTGCTCACCTGTCTGCTGCCTGGATGCTGATGCCTGTGGGGTGAGGGGGAGCGATCCTCAAAGACACTGGGAGAACTGGCCAGAGACTGGAAGCTGAAAGGGGGAAAAAAGTCCATGGGAAACCCATTCACAGAGGGGGGGGGGAAAAAAATCACAAAAAAGGGTCAGCTGTACCCCATCGCCTCCACCCTGCCAGCCCCCCCACACCTGTGCCATTCAAAGCCAGACACGTGGCACGCCCACCCCGCCTCTAACTGCCAGTGCTCGTTGCTCCAGCCATGAGCCTCTACCTCTCCCTGGTTCTGGGCCTTACCTGCGGCTGCACGCCACCGTCTCCCCTCTGCCCTCGGAGGGCAGGCTGGGCCTCTGGGGGCTATAGGGGCTGCCGGGCCGGTACCCGGGTGACGAGGATGAGAAGGGGCTGCCAGGCCGGGGGCTAAGGGATGCCGGGCTGGAGTAGGAGGACCTCACCGAGCCCTGGCTGTCATCCCTGGTTCGTACGACATCCTGGGGAAAGATACTGTCAGCCAAGTGGGCAGGGGGATGGAGCCACCCCACTCACCAATCAGGATGGCCTGGCTTCCTGTCACTCCCCCTCCTTTGGGGTTGAGCAGGAAGGACCCTTGTGTGGGGAGAGGCCTTGGGATGGGCAAAGGCAGCCATGCCCTGAAATCTAGGCCCAGGGCCATTAACAGGCACAGCACCCTCCCCCCTATGGGCAGGGCTTGGGGCCAAGACATGGAGCTCCCGCTGCCAGGTAGGGCTGGATGTTTCCACTCTCCCCAGGGTCTGGGGAAGGACCTGGTGGTGACTTGGGGATGGGAGGGGGTCTCACCTGGAACCGCATGGCCAACATCTCTGGGGAGCTCTCACCGTTGGTCTGTCCGGGAGAGAACAACTGGGACCTGAGTGCAGTGGAAAGAGGGAGGAGATGTAGAGAGAGTGTGAGATTGGCCTGGCTGGCCCCCATTCCACCTTTGGCGCCTTGGGATGACACCCGGGACCAGAGAAGGCAGCTGGCTAGTTACCCCCGTTCGTGCCCTGCCCTGAGGCCACGTTCCTTGGTATACTGTGTCTGACAGACTGCACCAACTACCCTCCCCATGGGAAAGCAGAAGAAGGATAAGCTGGGGGCACAGGCCTGGGACACAGGAGACCCAAGGTTTACTCCCTGCTCCACCACAGACTCTGTACCCTTGGGCAAGGCCCCTAGCCCCTCAGTCCCCATCTGTCCAGCGGGGTAACATTAATAACCCATCATCTTGTTTATTTGGCTGGTAGGAAACAGCCCGTTCCCCAGTGAGCTATTTACGTACAGCACCCGGAGCAACGCGGCCCTGATTTCAGTGGGGGCCTCAAGGTGCTACCAGAACAGTCTCCCCATCAGCGAGGAAGAACTCGGCTCACCCCAGAGGCCTCGCTCCACCCAGCACGCTCCCTATCCAGGGACCTAGAGGGCCACAGTTAGAAGGACAAAGGGTTAAGAGGACTTCTTCCACTCCTGCTCCTGGTCCCAGCCCAGATGTGCTGGACGCAGCGCCAGCCCCAGAGGCCAGGGGGAGGGGAATACAGGGCTGCTTCATATTCTCTCCCCCTCTCATCAGGAACCCGCTGGGGGCTTTGATGTAGCCAGGAGCTGGAATTCATTAAGGGCAGTTAAATGGAGGGGTACAAATGGGACTGTAGGAATGCAACATGACAGTGGGAGATGAGAGGAGTCATCCTCCCACATCCCATATGCCCATGAGCAGAGGGGCAGGGTGCTGGGAGTTCTGAAGCCTGGGCCCAGCCCCAAAGGGATCAGAATATAGGGACCAGCACTCCACCCAGGGAAAGGGGCCACACGGGGTTAGCCCCAGCCAGCAGGACACAGAGCAGACTGCGGGTGTCTGCTTGCCTCTCACACACAGGCAGACACGCCCAGTGGCAGCAAAAGGGCTTTCACAGAGGGACAGAGCCAGCTCCCGGGGCGAGGGTGTGTAAGCTGGGGGCGGCTGCTCAGGTGGGGCGCTGCTCTTCCCTGTGCTCTAGGGCTGCAGTACAGCGGTGGCCAAGGCGTGAAGAGCCAGAGCAGACGAGGGGAAGGGCCAGCAGCCTGGGGATGGAGAGGCATGGCTCCCCACCCTGGGGACCCAGCGGGAGCACAGGGACAGCGGGCTGGCTCTTAGGGCAGGCGGGGAAGGGAAGGAGATGAGCCAAAGGGCCCGGAATGAGAGGAATGCAGCCTCCTGAGCCGCTCCGGCTGGGTTTGTGGGTCTTGGGCCACTTCCAAGATACCATGAGGGTTTCCCACCCTTCGTCAGGAACCCGCTGCACGTCCCAGTCAGCTGGAGAGGACGCAGCACCGAGCAGAGAGGCAGCCAGGAGAGATGGGCTGGCGAGAGAAAGGGGCTTCATGCGTGTGGGAAGGGGTCTCTTGGGCAGGCAGCTCCCCAGGAGCTCGTGCACCAGCAATGGTGAAACTAGGCTGCACATGCCTGTGCAAGCGTGAATGCACGGAAGCTGGTGCGCACACGCATTTGAGCTGCAACTGCTGAGAGGGGATGCGAGCAAGCGTCCAGGCGACGCGACCTGCTGCAGAAGCGGCTGACCAGGGCCAGGCGGGGGCTCAGCCTAAGAGTTTGCCTGACGCTCCCAGGCACGTCCTCACCCTACAATGCAACCCCTGGGGCAGCCGGCCAGGCAGATTCCCTTGCCAAACAAACCCTTGCGAGCGCCGCAGATGGCGGGGGAGGGCCAGAGGAAGCCGTGAGTCAGGCTGGCATGTGGCCGCGCCCGGGTCAGCAGCGAGGTATTTTTAGGATGCACCCATCACACCGCCCCCCCCCCCCCCCCCGCAAAGACGTTTCACGTTCTATCTAGACAGTCAGAGTCATCAGGAGACAGCGCAAAGAAACTTTCCACCTCCCCACTGGGGCAGGGCCCAGCTGCCCAGCTTCAGGGGAAAGACAGCTCCTGGCCTCCCTTCCTCTGGGTCTGGCTTAGACCATAAGCATCAATGCAGCCGCTGCAGCCAGCTCATCCGGGCCAAGCAGGTGAATCGGGGAGGGTCATGGAGAGCCAGCCCCGGGGGCAACCGGATTGACAGACCTGCCATGCAGGGTCCCTCTCCTGCAGCCTGGCCATCCGGGGGGGCCGTGTCCAGCTCCAGCTTCCGCTGACTGGGGCCTGCCCCATGCTGCAAGGGGCTGTCACAGGACACCCCTGACCTGCCCCTCCCAGAGGCCAGAGGCTTGCTGGAACCAGTCAGACCTGGGCTGCAGGGCGGTAGCTGCCAAAGCTGCCTGCTCCGTCGTGCGCTCAGCATGCTGGTTTCCAGAAGCATCCTAAAGGCCCCCTGAGGCCAACAGCAGAGATGGCGTCTCCCGAAGCAGGGAGGAACAGACACGCTGTGCCTGGCACAGCCCCACCCTACAGAACCCCAGCCCTGCCCTGCATGCCGCCCGAGCCACAGCTCTGTGCCCAGCATGCCCCTGCCTCAGAAGCACAGCACAGCTGATCCCCTCACCCAGCCTCAGAGCCACCCAGAGCACAGCATGCCCACCCCATAGCATGCCACAGCCCCCCACCCACCCAGGAGCTACAGCTCTGTGCCCAGCATGCCCCCCAGCCCTCAGAGCTGCAGCATAAAGCCTGGCACAGGACCCCAAAGCAGTGATCCCCAGGGTGTAGCAAAGAGACCAGGGCAAGACCCCTCTGTATTCCAGCCTTGTATCCCCCATACAGGCCTCGGCTCTCTCTTGTACACTTCTGCTGCTCCATGTAAATAGAGGGAGCTGGAGCCCTGAACTCCGCTCAACCTTTGCCCAGGCTGGTGTGCTTCCACCACTGAGGAGCAGGGGGGAAGAACCCTCACCCCTGGCTCCACACCCTGCCCATGCAGGAGGTGTAGGCAGGAGCAGTACAGGGCTGAGCCCTGGTAATGGCGTATTGTATTGGGACATACATAGTGCTGTACCGATTTGTTAACTAACCCCCAGCCCTCCGGGAGAGGTGGAGGGATCACTACCCCACCCTGCACAGCAGGAGAAACTGAGGCACAGAGGGGGCCAGTAACTTGCCCAAGGCTAGCCAGTGAATCAGTGGCAGAGCTGGGAAGAAAACCCAGGAGTCATGACTCCCAGCTCCACCCCTTAGGCCTTGCTGCTGTGACGAAAAGAGCTCGGACTGATCCTGCTGGAGTGATTGCTAGTTTGAACTTGCACGACTCCAGATTCCTCCGCACTCTTCTCCATGACACCATAGACCGCCCCGACGCCCCACCTGGACGCTGCACCACTCCCCAGCACAAGGGGACTGGGGGGGAAATAGCGAAGCCAGACCCCCGAGTAGATCCCTGCCCTCTGAGGAACAGGAAGCAGTACAGTGCGGACACGGGCAGGCGGATCTCACCTGTCCACTTGAAGCTGGAGCCGGCCGGAGCTCTGCTTGATCTTGTTCTGCGCCTCCACATTGAGCATGTCGGCCGTGCTGTCGCCATTGATGGAGACGATGATGTCACCAGGTCGGAGGTCCCCTGCAGCTGCCTTCCCATGCTCCATCACCTGCGCAGCAAGGGGGCGGGGGAAGCAGGAGAACACCCAGGCATTACTGCAGAGAAAAACCGCCCTGGGGGAGACACAATGCCAGGGACAGAGGCCTGCCAGCCACCTCCAGCATACCATGGCACAGGAGACACTGCCACCCTTGCCCAAGCAACAGCGAGAGGGGAGGGGGAGATAAGCAGGGGGGCCTTCCCAACCTGCTCTGAACAGATGACACACACTGGCCCAAGCTTAGCCCTGCCTTGGGCTTGCATTTACCATCACCTACCGCCATGCCACCAGCTTCCAGATTTTCCCCCAGCTTGGCTTCTCGGTGGGACCTCTTCCAGCCCAGCCTCCGGCCCTGCCCATGGTTGGCCAGAACACACTAGCGGTCACACAGAGTAACTCTGCAGTCAGGAGGAGCCCAAAGGGATGGCCAAACCCTGCGAGTCAGCAGCGATTTCTCTACCTGCCCCTGGCCCCGGCTGGCTCAGAGGAGCCCTACATTCCACTCAGGGGCCTAGAGCTTTCGTCCCCAGACAGGAGGTTCCCAGACATCGTACCTAGACCTGGGGGAGGGGAAACCATCCCTGACCTGGAAACCAGATAGCATCCAAATACCCTGCTGCCTTTGGGAAGCGGCTGTCAAAATGGGGCCACAGTGTAGGGAGTAGACCTGGGGCAGAGGACACTGCTGAGTTTTTGAGTGGCTACCCGCTAGCCCTGCGGGTGAGACTCCCCAGGCACCCCTCTCCCACCCCCAACACTACATGCCTTACTCTCTGGCCAGTGCTCAGCAAAGCTGGGCAGTATTTCCTTTTATCCTCCTCCAACACTGTGCAGTCCCATGCATGACTATCCTGCTCTGAATACAGAATTATTCATTTCCCTGTGGGCTTCTTCTACAGTGCTCTCATTGCAGTCTTCATTCTTTGCAAACATGAATTAACAAATTCACAGAGCCCAGGAGGCGAGGGATGGTATTACCTCCCGCCCCCCACCCCAATCTTATTGGTATGAAAACTAGGCACAAAGATTAAAGCCAAAATTGTCAGCTAATTTTGGGTGTCCATTTGAGACACCTGGAGCCTGATTTTTCAGCATACTTAGCAACACGTAGCATGTTGTATGCTCACAGCCCAGCTCCCAACTCACTTCAGGCAAAGCTGGGAGCGCTCAGCACTTCTGCTTATCTGGTCTCAAGTTGGACACCCAGAAAATGAGGAACACACAATTAATGACCATCTGTCAAACAAATGTCCAGTTTAAGTGACTTTCCCAGCATCACACAGGAACTCTGTGGCAGAGGCAGGGATAGAATCTAGTTCTCCAGGACTGCATTCAACCACCTTACCTATGAGACCATTCTCTCTCTTCCTGCAGCCTCCTGCCTCATTCACTACACACCTGCCAACCTCTGCAACAAATGAGGCAAATTCCATTCTCAGAAACGGCTGAACCATTTTAGCTGAAACTTTCCAAAAAAGTTCAGCCTGAGATACCCAGTTGGCATAGAAGGTATCAGGCCAAAGGCTTAAAGTTTGGCTTTGGAAAACAGGGCCTTAGAATAGGAAATGTCCAGCAACCTTAACTGTAGGCCTCGCTACCGGCGCTACCTACAATAAAGTGACATGACTCTAGTGCTGGGGAAAGATGCCAGAGCGACAGCCGCAGGGCGTAAAAGCTTCTGAAAATCCACAGTACAGCACAGGATGAGTTCTGTCTTGCCAATGTGCCTCAAACCCTGATTCAGAGGGACCACCCCTAAAGCTGGGGGAGGGTGTTGAATCTCCATGGTCCAGCTAGTCCTTGGCCTCACTGCTAAGGCGGGAAGGGCTCTCGGTCACAGCCAGCCTGCTCACGGGTCCCAGCTGGTGACTTGGAGGCAGAAGGCCCCACCTCCCAGTCCTGATCTCTCCTGATAGAGGCCAGGTTTACAGTGGACACCAAGGCCAAGGCCAGAACAACAACAGAGAGAAACTCCTCTTGGCCGGGGGTGACGTTAGGGCCCGTTGTTTTTCTCCTCACACGTGCACCACAGGGACTTCTAGCCTGTTCCCACAGAGCAGGATTCCTCAAGGACGGTAAACAGGATCTGCTCCCAGGTCCCTTGGCACCACGCCCACTCAGCGGGCTTCCTCTGCAGCCCCTGCCCTTTGCCGATGGGAGAGCGAGCGGCTGCGGCATGGGGGGATGGAGAGGACAGCATGCCAGCAGAAAGATGCATGAGAGCCAGCCAGATTCTACTAGGGAGCCATGGGGAAATCCACAGGGAGCTCACCCCAGGATCAAGCCTGCCAGACCCCACACCAACGGGGAGCTGGACCCAGTGCCTGGGCTCTTCCCTTTCAGATCCCCACAGGAAGGCACCTGCAGCATCCCTGCCGGGGGACAGCCTCCCACTCTCTGCGGCTTCTTTACCCCCCCACCCTCCTGGACTGGCTGCTCTCCACCTGGGGCTCCTTGAACCACTGCAGCTAGCCCAGCACATGCCACTTAGCAGGGAGAGCCATAACTCCGGGCATCCCCCTGGCTTCCAGGCTCCCGTTCCAGCAGCTACTTCCAGAATGCAAAGCCGTGTCCAGCTGGGGGCCTGGCTGCCACCCTCTCTGCACGCCACCAGCCAAGATCCCTTTGCTGAGACCCCAGACACACCCTCAGGCCACTCCCAGGTGAGGCTTTAGAAGGTGTTCGCTACTCGTTAGCCGAACCTGGACAAGGCAATGTGCCTTGACATGGGTTTAACTGGGCACAGCACATTCTGGGTGGAGCCTAGTTTGAACTCGGCCAGTTTAACACGCCTGCGCTAGGCTGCTAACCCCGGTTGTCTAGCCTAGGATTTGGAAGGGTTAGCTAAATCCTCAGTGCCACTCCCCTTGCCAGCCCATCAGAAGCTATTCACCTCCAGAGCACAGGCAACACTCACCCTCTCATCCAAGGCGCTTGTGCAAGGCCATACAGGGATTCAGTGGCAGGGTCAATATTAGAACCCAGGAGTCCTGGCTCCCAGTGCCCCGCTGCCCAAGTGCCTAGAGCACACTCCAGCACAAGCAGACAAACCCCAGGACATACCCGTGTGGATGCTCCTACCTTGGACACAGTGATGGGCTTCCTGAAGTCCCTTCCTCCCGTGATTCGGAAGCCCCAGGGGGCCGGGCCGGTCAGATTCACCGTCATTGACATGGCGACGCCACCAGCGTCAGGCTGGGCAGCGCAGCAGCACCTGGAGGAGGATCTGAAAATGGAATGAGGCTGGAGGGGTGAGGAAATCCGGGGGGCAGTGAGGGACAAGCTGAACCCAGCAGCATGAGCACTTTAGGCTGTTGGGGAGTCCGGGGTTGAGAGAGAGATCTTTTTTGCCTCGCCCAAAGCAGGTTAGTGGCAGAACCAGCAATAGAACCCAGGAGTCCTGGTTCCAGTCCCACTGCTCTAAGCCACTAGATCCCACTCCCCTTCCAGAGGTAGAAATGGAACCAGGAGTCCTGACTCCCACCCCCTCCCAGCACCAAGCATTAGATCCCATGCCCCTCCCAGAGCCAGGAGCAGAACCCAGGAGTCCTGACGCCCAGGCCCCCTCCTCCAATCCCGAAATCAAAGCTAGAAGGGCTGCCCAGCAGTAATCAGGGCCCTCACCCTGGCTCGTCCCAGCGCTGCTCTCTCTTGCAGGGCAATCGGCACACTACGTTCATTCGCCCTGCTGCTCTTCACTTCCGGGGAGGACAGCTGCGAGACACAGAGAAGTGTCTTTCGCTGTCACAGGTTGGTGCTAACAGCCTCTGCCTTCCCCTTGCAGACCTGAGACCAGCCAATAAGGCTAATGGTTTCTTTTCCTAACCACAAGCAGCTGGGACGGATGGAGGGGGCTCCCTGCGAAGAAACACACTGTGGGCCCAGGCTGCTAGCTCACAGGGCCTGCTCCAGCCCCGCCCAGCCCAGCAGAAAAGGGCACAGAGAACAGGGATGGGGAAGCTCTAGCATCACCCTACAGAGGGATCAGGCACACTGGGGAAGGCACTGGCCGGATGGTGCCAGCATCAACCCAGCCTTGCAGGTGGCAAATTAGTCTCGTTCTGGGGCTGCCCCCTACACATCTCGAGGCCCTTTTGCAATCCAGAAAATGGGTGCACTGGCAGAGCCATCGGCTGGTAAACACGACACCTGTGGGGTGAGCCAGCACGCTATGGGGATGGGGGGGGGGGGGGGAAATCACGCACAGCAGGGCTTGGGGCAGACGAGGAGGCCAAGGGGACCAAGCCAGCTTCAGGAAGGAACCCAGCTAAGAACTCTGCTGGGACCCCGGGGAACAGGGACCTAGACATGGCACAGGAGTTGGCATAGCCAGGGTCCAGAGAGGAGCGAACCTAGGGCAGGGGGGCCTAGGGAGAGCAGTGCCAGGCTGTAGGACCAGGGCCTATGGAAGACGGCTCAGAAAGGTGGCAGAATGGATAGCAAGAATGGTGCTGTGGGCAAGGCGGTGAGGATTGGGGGGTGGGGAGAGCTGGTCAAGAGCATGTGTTGGAGAGGACCACGGGACTGGCAAGAGGCAGATGGTAATAGTGCAATGGCAGAAGATCTCTGAAACTTGAGCAGAAGGGAGATGGTGGGAGCAGAGACAGAACAGCTGCCAGTATCAGGGGGAAGGGAGGGTCAGAAGAGGTCTTGGCAGGTCAGTTCTGTAGGCCTGAGCCAGGCGGCCCTCCCACCCCCTGCACTGCCAGGAAGCAGTGACAAGACAACGCAGGAAGTTTGCAGCCACAGGTTTGAGTCATTTGTTCCTGTGGTTCAGTAGAAGCTTTTCAGCTCCCTGAGTCCGCCCCGGAGAGGATGCTGGGCTGACACCTCCATGTGCCAACACCGGCCCCCACCCCCACTCAAGGCAGGCTGCAGTGGTCGGGGTGGGGAGAGACTGTCTTGGCGGGACAGCACAACAACCCAGGGCTCTCAGCGAAGCAGCTGGTGGGGTCACCCCAAAGAACACACGAAGAGTCGGATCTGGGCAGCATCACGAGGGGGAGGCTGAGTTAGCCCATGTGGTGCTGCTCGTGTCCCAGCCCACTTTGTGCATCCTCTTCCGACTGAGGGAGGAAGGAAGGCCCCTGTCCCCTCTAGAACCCAAAGGGCCAATCCACCTGGCACTGCTCCCATCCCGCGGGGGCAGCCTCACTGCGCAGCCCCGGGGATGACCCGATGCTCCGCTCCCCCTCGTCTGAGCGGCTGGAGTCAATAGGTCAGATCAGGGCCGGTTCCAGGCACCAGCCTGGCAAGCAGGTGCTTGGGTGGCTGCTCTGGAGAGGGGCGGCACATCCAGCTATTCGGCGGCAATTCGGCGGACGGTTCCTCACTCCCGCTCGGAGCGAAGGACCTTCCGCCGAATTGCCGCCACAGATCGCGATCGCGGGGGGTTTTTTTGTTTGTTTTTGGCTGCTTGGAGCGGCCAAAACCCTGGAGCCGGTCCTCGGTCAGACACAACCCCGAGCGCTCTTGACCCCTGCAAGCCTTCACCACACGCAGGCCCCCTCCCCGGGGAGATTAGGTTCACATGCAGCTTGGCAGAGAGGGAGGAAGCAGGGCTGGTGGCCGGCTGGCCCTGACACCTCTTCCATAACCGTCAGGGAAACATCTTAAAAATCCCAGGCGCACAAAGAGGGGCTTGAGAAACCGCTGGGAAGAATTTCCTGTGCTTGGCTTTGCAGCGCCAGTAGGAAGCGCCTCCCCGCCAAACACACACACACACACACCAGATACAGACATGCCCTGTGCCTGGCAATCCTCTCTGGACTCCAGCAAGGCCCCCATAAGTGAGGAGGGTGGGAGTGGCAGGGAGGGAGAGAAGGGCTGAAACCACCCATCTCGCCCAACAGCAGGGTGGGCCTGTGTGCCTATGAGCGCCCAGGCAGCCATCCCAGAGGCTGGATGGGGGCACAGACAGCCCCTTTGCTTGTGACACTCAGAACCAGACAGGACAAAGCACTAAGAAAGGTCCCCTCTTGGCGTCCAACATCTCTGACCTCCGTGCCCCGCAGACACGTCCGCTACGTCACCCCTGCGAGCTCACCAGTGACTGGCGCGTACCCCAAGGCCAGCGCTGCCCACAGCATGACTTGAGGCACAGGGGAGACAAAAGGTGCTGGCTGATAGGCAGAGAGAGCCACCTCCATTAGCATGGGGAAGCCCTGTGGCTCGTACATCATGTGGGCAGCATGGCAGAGGGAGAGATTGCTCCTGGGTGCATGACACTTTGGCAGCAGCAGTCAGGCTGGATTAGCTCCCTGCAGTGCAACTGGAGGGGTGGCAAGAGGAGGCCAGGGCAGCACAGAATGGGGCTGTCTTTGAATAAAGAGCCAGGGCAAAGCTTGCTCGGCCAAGGGGGCATGCGAGCACCCTGTCAGAGAGCGGGGGCAATGGGGTGAGGAGGTGCCAGGACTCCTGCAACCAAGGTGCTCTCAGTGGCTGTCCTCCCCCCACATGAGGAAACAAGCTAGTTACTAGACAATCCCAAAATAGCTCCGGTCCTGGCTCCCCGCCGTAGCACAGCCTGTCATTACCCCACAGCCCTAAAGCCCGAGAGACACTTTCCAAGTCTGCAGCGCAGCAGACAGGGGTCAGAGTCCAGAGACCGGACAAAGCTTGAAGCTGCCGGCTGCGCAGGGGGGCAGGGAGGCTCCCAGGGCCCAGGACACCTGCAAGGAGAGGCCAGAGCATCTGCAGCCCCTGCCAGCTCCTCTTATCCAAGGGCTGGACAAGAGCCCCCCACCAGCGTGTGCCTGCAGCCCCTTGCCCGCCCCGGGTGCCCCCACCCCCAGAACCCCAGCACAGGACAGGCTGGGGGGCAGGGTAAGTGACCAGATAGCAAGTGGGGACTTTTTCGGGGGGTAGGGGGTAGAGTTGCATATATAAGACAAAGCCCCTAATATCCAGACATCCAGGCACCCTAGGGCAGGAGCCAGAGCAGCCCAGGAATCCCAGCCCCCCCGGCGGGCTCTCCCTGCACCCTGACAGCAGCCCGGGGCACTTACCTCGGGGCAGAGACGCCGCTTCTCCCTGGACTCCCCGACCCGGTGCGGAGCGGAGCAAGCAGCCCCCGCCCGCGGGCTTCCAGCCCAGCCGCTCTCGGCCCGGCGAGCAGACGGCCCGCTCCGCGGTGTCCTTTGCAGGGGCGGCCCGGCGCTAGCAGCCTCCTCCCGCCCCATGGGCAGGGGCTGGCCGCTCGGCTAATGAGATAATTGGAGCGGCATGGGCGAGCCGGCCCAGCGGCGCCACCTGGCGGCGCAGCCCCGGCCCTGCCGCCCGGCTGGGACGCCTGCGGTCCCTCGGGTGGATCCCAGGCACAGGGGCTTTCTGGAGCCGGGCAGCGGGAGCTTGCACAGGCCCCAGCAGCTCGCATCCCATTGGCGAAAGTGACTCAGGCAACTAGGGCCCCCCCATGTCCCCACAGGGCCTGAAGCCCAGAGCTTTGTGGGCACCCAACTCCTGCTGACATCAATAAGAACAGCCCTACGGGGTCAGACCAAAGATCCATCCAGCCCAGTATCCTGTCTTCCAACAGTGGCCAATGCCAGGTGCCCCAGAGAGAATGAACAGAACAGGTAATGATCAAGTGATCCATCCCCTGTCGCCCATTCCCAAGAAGCTCAGCATCACCCCCTTTTACAGATGGGGAAACCGAGGCAGAGAGCAGGAAAGTGACTTGCCTGAGATCACCCAGTACCCAAGTCAGGAATAGAATCCAGGTCTCCCAAGTCCCCGTGCAGTGCTCTAGGCACTAGGCCGCAATGCCTGCCTGAAGTTAAGCCCCCTACTACCCTTGCCAAGCAGGGCCTAAGTCACTCCTGGGTGCCTCATTGGAAAGCTCTGGGAGGCGGGCGGGCGGAAGCCCATCTGCTTCTAAAGGCCCCTCCCCCAGCCTTCCGGGAGGGATCCCTGGACCCGAGATCCAAATGTGTGTGGGGGACAAGTACGAAATAACAGGGTCAGGAGTGAAGGCCAAAGGTGCAAAACTAGGGATCCAGAGGGGGACACCGAGCAGAGAACCCTGGCTCCTGGGGGTAGCCCACAGGCACCTGTGTGACCTAGCGGCTCTTGGAAACCTGAACCAATGGCAAGAGTGACCAGAGCAGAGAATGACAATCACACACACACTCCGGCACACACCGAGGCTGGAAAGGAACCAGACTCAGCTGAGGCTAGTGGTGAGAACAAAGGGAAGTCATGGGGCCCGTCAGGCTGGCTCTGGAAGAGAGACTGAGGTGCCCGTCTGATGGGGTGGGTGGTCAGCTGCTGGCATGGGCTGCCCAGGACAGGGCGGATTCCCCGTCCCCAGCAAGAGGATGGATGTCTCTCTAAGAGCTCCGCTCTAGCTCAAGTGACTGGCTGCAGGCAGGAATCACTGGATGGAATTCTCCGGCCAGCTGGTGGGACGCAGCTCAGACTGGCTGGTCACAAGAATGGCTCCTGCTGTCCTTACGATCTACGAGGGAGCACAAGTGGGGGCAGGATGACAGAAAGGAGATGGCATAGGGGCTTCAGAGGCTCACACAATCCTTCCCCACCTTCCCGTTTCTCCTCTGTAGACACCGTCCCCGCCACAGGCCCCACAGCCCTGCGTTCATTACCTCGGAAGAGCCAGATTGCAACACCAGGGTCACAGGCAATGTTGTCTGTGCTAAGGAACTGTGCCCAGCCTCATTGACAACTGACTGTGTTGTTATTTCTCTCCTCCTTCCTCCCCACTGTAGCTCCTTGCCCCTCATCAGGGTGGTGGCAGGTTGAGGGATGCTCTGGAGGATCTGATACGATTAATTGGCTGTGTGTGCGTGCCACTGCCGTCTACTGGGTAGAATCAGAAGTGCTCATCTGTGTGGCATAAGCACTACACTGCTGCCGGCTGTTGGAGAATCTCCTTTCGCTCAAGTGGCAGGGGCCTGTGATTTCAAGCAGGGAGAGCCGAGTTCTGTGCATGCTGCTGGTGTAATGCTCTCTAGCACATAGCAGAGGAACCGTGGGGCTGGAGATTTGTTACAATAGCTCAGCTAGTCCCTCCTGCTGGCAGCCCCAAGACAACCTGGAGTCCTCAAATCCTGACATCCTCTAGGCACAGCTCCACGGAAATGCAGCCACCTCTACAGTGGGAGGTAGTGACCTGGCAACACAGCGCAGCCGGTGTGTGAGGGGAAACCTCGGCCAAAGGCAAACTCCAGCCTGTCAGGGAAATGCCCTGGACCCTTTAATGGGAAGGCAGGGCAGACAGAACCTGGGTTTACAGTTCCACACTTAATAAACAGCCTGGCACATGGGTTAGCTCCTTCTGATGGGGAACAAAGTGCTCCCAGGATTTGAACCTGTGGCTCTGGGGAATCTCAGTTGCCCACCTGCTGGTTGTATCCCAACACTGTCCCCTCCAGTGATGGCACTCAGCAGGTAAATAGCACTGCCTGCTGACTATTCTGCAGCCACGCAGTGCAGAAGGGCTGACGTTGCACCTGTCATTACAGCTCCTCCTGCCTGGGTGCTGACCTGAGGACCACCTGCCCCTATCCCTCCCCCTATACACAGCTCCCGGGCCTAGGGACACCCTGCCCACTCCCACTGATTCAGTGGGGTTTCCTGGTGAGTAACTCAGAGCAGAAGGTGGCTGCCAGTGTGTCCAGCCCTGCTCAGACTTTATTCACTGGGGTGCGGAGAGCCTGCCTGGAACCCAGGGCCCACCTTTCACTTGTATGAAATGGGGGAAGTTTGCAGCCACCCTTGTTCCTAGCGAGGGCCAGTTATGTTCCAGCTGGGGAAACTCAGAGCCTTCTCTCAGTGCCTGGAGATACTAGTGTCCAGGAATCCCGCCCGTGTGTCCTAGCACTGCCCCTAAGATGGGTCAGTGTAATGGCCTGTGCGGCCCAAATCACTGAGACCCCCAACTGGCTCTGCACCCTGCCCATGGAGGTCCAAGGCGAGCTCGGGGAGAGGCAGCTCAAGGAGGCCAGGCCTGGAAAGGGGTGGTACAGACATTGGGCCAATGTTGTCCTGACCCCTGGGTTGAGCCAGGCCCTGTTGAATCGACAGCCCCGACCACCAGAATCACTACAAGAGATTCCAGGGTAGGAGTAGGCTGGTCCTGCACAATTGAGGCCGGGAGGCTGCCCGGGTTGAGTGTCTGTGAGGGAGCAGCTGGAGGCTCCTAAATCCCATCTGCCCCAGCTCGGAGCAGCCCCATCTCTCATAACACGCCAGCACCCCTTTGCTCACGAAATAACCTCCTGGTGCTCACAGAATGGTAAGACTGGAAGGGACCTGGAGAGGTCATCCAGTCCAGTGCCCTGCACTCATATTATTTAGACCATCTGTGACGCATGGCCAGAAAGGGTTAAACATTCTGCAAAATAAACGACCTTCAAAAGACATGTGAGGAGATAATGTTTGTGTTTTTGTGTATTTACATACTTATGAGTAAGGTAGACAATGTAATCAACAGTCGCTGTCTATGCTGCATTCTCATAATTCAGAGGTCAAAAGAGCATCCTATCATGTAAATGAATTGTAAACATGGGATATCTCTGTATTCATCTCTCTTTGAAATGTATAGCAAATACTCTGTGAATGGTGGAGGAACAAGCAAATTGCCTTATGTTAATTCTATGGCTAAGTACCAATGATGGACTTCCTCCAGTCATCCTAATTACCTTTTGAACTCCCAACTAATCAAAAGACATGAAAGTGTATACAAGATCCTTAGGTCCTGATTCTGTCATCTCAGATCTGCTTAAGCTTCACCAGGGGAAGTTTGAGTTGCAAGACTGAGGTCCCAGTTATGCTGGTACACCCTGAATATGAGATTTGGACATTGGACTATAATCTATGAACTATTTCTGAAAGAACTCCTTGCAACGACACAGCTCACCATCTCTGCTATGAATCTGCACCTCACTGAATTGAACTC
Source organism: Trachemys scripta elegans (assembly GCF_013100865.1). Classification (NCBI taxonomy): domain Eukaryota; kingdom Metazoa; phylum Chordata; order Testudines; family Emydidae; genus Trachemys; species Trachemys scripta. Next base: position 151,197,924 of record NC_048299.1, read on the forward strand.
ATGTCTATATGCATATTGATCTTTTAACCATACTCCCGATCTTTTGTTTTTTAATAACTTCTAGTTTAGTTAATAAGAATTGGCTGTAGTGTGTGTTTAGGTAAGATCTGGAATATTCAATAACCGGGGAGGTAATGTGTCCGATCCTTTGGGGTTGGTAGAACCTTTTCTTTTATATGAGGAAATAAGATTTACAGAAATTTTCATCATATTTGATGTAGGTACCTGGATGGAGGCTGGATCATTTTAAGGGAACTGTGTTGTTTGGACTTCTGAGTAACCAGTAAGGTAATAGAGAAGCTGTTTTGTGCTGGTTGGTAAAGCTTCGGCATATCCACCAGCTTTATGGGGATTGTCTGCCCCATTCTTTGCAGTTCACCCTAACTGAGTGACCATAGCTGGCTCCCCACAAGGACCCTGGTCACACCATCCCTGACAGGTGTTTGTCTAACCTGCTCTTAAAAATCTCTAATGAGGGAGATTCCACAACCTTTCCGGGCAATTTATTCCAGTGCTTAACTCCCCTGACAGGAAGTTTTTCCTAATGTCCAACCTAAACCGCCTTGGCTGCAGTTTAAGCCCATTGCTTCTTGTCCTATCCTCAGAGGACAAGGAGAACAATTTTTCTCCCTCTTCCTTGTAACCACCTTTTATGTATTCATGCTTGGCCTGAGCAGGTCTGACAGGGCACATCGTGCCCCATGGTCTGCCATCACCCACCGAGTGTGAAGAGATGCTCTAGGGGGTGCTCAGCCTGCGGTGACTGGCGAGCAGCCGAGCTGATACAGAACAGAAATGGCTGCACCCAGCAGAGGGCAAGGGGAGCATGATCCGAGCTAGGACACTGCCCGCTGCTCAGAGCAGGTCTATCACATGCGGTGCATCCTGGCATTGGCAACAAGGGCGTCTGCCTCAGGGTTCCACTGGCCACAAGCTGCCCTTTGCCCTGCTGCATGGATTCCCGCCCGTCCCTGACGAACACCAGGCGGGGCCTTCGCATGGGGTGAGGCTGATCTTTAATAACAGAGGACAAGCAGATCAGGTTTCCATGGCCGGCTCTTTACAGGCAGCTTGGAGGAGTCTGCCCTCCCCGCGTCCCCGTCCCACCCTCCACTCATGCAGGCACAGGGTTCAGCACAGCACGCTGGGTCCATGGAGGTGCAGAGGGGGCAGGCTCAGTGCCCGCTTCCCTTCAGAGGTCGTGGTGGAGCAGATCTGGTGTTCTGTGCCCCCAGGGAGAAAGCAGCGTCCCGCTTTGGGGTTCAGCTGGAGGAAAAGGACTAACAGCCCCTTCCCCCGGGATGCAGACGCCTTCTGCAGCAAGGCACAGATTGGCAGATATTTATTGAGCGGGCACAGGGCGAGACTCCCTGCCAGGGAGAGCCCTGGGGGCAGGGATGGGGACTGGTCCCCATTAGAGGGAGCCCCCTGGAGGTAAGGCTGGGGGACTGGTCCTGTTAGAGGGAGCCCCATGGGAAGTGGCTGGTCCCCATTAGAGGGAGCCCCTGGGGAGGGGAGGGACTGGTCCCTGTTAGAGGGAGCCCCAGGGGGGGTAAGGCTGGGGGATTGGTCCCTATTAGAGGGAGCCCCACGAGGGGTAAGGCTGGGGGATTGGTCCATGTTAGAGGGAGCCCCACGGAGGGGGTAAGGCTAGGGGACTGGTCCCCGCTAGAGGGAGCCCCATGGGGGGGGGGGTAAGGCTGGGGGATTGGTCCCCACTAGAGGGAGCCCAAGGGGGGGGTAAGGCTGGGGG